>NW_024086659.1:0-44032 GCF_009730915.1 Dioscorea cayenensis subsp. rotundata
GCTTGATCGAGGCGTATCCTATACCCGGACGAAGGAATCCATGGACGATGAGTAGAGGACTTTCCACAAGACCATCGACACGATCATCGAGGGGGTTTCTTTATGGATTCATTGCTTTTACATGCGATTTCTTTGATTGTACTTAGCTCCATGGAGAGATAAACCCTTAGTTATTATTTGGGTGATTGTGAACCCTAGGATGTATTCGTTTCATTGAACTTCTTTATTATGCTTCCAATAAATTGATGTTTATTATGAGTTCCAACCTTGAATGCTTGATTGTATGAACATTTACCATAGAGTGACACTAGGGCTGAGAGTTCTTATTGGTAACCTTGTGAGTGAGTGACACACCACGAGCGTTAGACAAAGCTAGGTTGGAGATGGTTGAGAGGGTGAGACGAGAGGTACAGGAGCGTCCCCTTTCCCCTCCGACGTGATTGATTCTACCTCCGTTCCTCGAGTTCTTTGCGGCCATAATAGAATGAATGGTCTAAGGGATGAACCTCCGCTGGGGCCTAGTTACGCGTGCAATGGAGTGAAGCGTTGAGGTGATCTTAGTATCTAGGGCTTAATTGTGGCTAGGGGACCTTCCGCTGGACCAAAGGGTTAGGGTCTAAATCTTGGAAGAGATTTATCACATGGAATCCCTAGAGTTCATTGCAACTCTATGCGAATGCGAGATGTTGAGATTGTTCGATTTCTCCTCCGGGACATGTATAGAGTTAGGCATAGTTGACCTTAGATTTGGGACTATGTATGTAACGATTTCCACGACTCATCATTGATTGATTAGGAAGCATAATAGAGAGTTCTTGCACTTGAAGCGATTATCCTAGGTGAAGCATCATCCGAGTACCCCATCTTTATCGATTGCCTTGCCTCATTCTTACTTTTGCTCTCTTACTTGTTGCTTTAAATTTCTGAGAATTGAATCATTACCACACTTATCATTGTTGATACTCCATGTAGCTAAGAATCGAATTAAGTGTCTTTACTGCCTACTCCCTGTGGATTCGACCCCGCTCACCCGGCAGTATTACTTCGACAAACGTGTGCACTTGCGGGATATAAGCAAGGGGACCTTGTCAGCCTCCCAACCCCCCTGCACGAAAGTAACATAAAAACACACATATTAGTGTAAAAACCTGAGAAAAGTAATGCTCAACATAAGGAATGAACGCTTCGCATTCATATCGCAGAAGCACTTATCAATGGGTTTCCTTGAGGTCTCATGCCATTAACTACAAAATCAAAGTTCTCCACCGAAGAAACATCACCGATAGAGATCGGGCAATCGGAGGGAGCATGTGCTCCGCCACACTCAGTGTAATTTCTCACGGCCACCACTCTATTTGAAGTTAGAAGATCTAACTTCTTACTCAAATTTTCAACTTGAGCCGCCAATGAAATTACCGCACTATTTCATGGAGACCGGCCACTTTTTTCTTCTCAATAGCATTCCATTGGTACCTGTTTAACCCCATTTCATCAATTAACTGACGGGCCTTATCGGGGGTCTTACTACCTAAGGTACCTCCTGCTGCCGCATCCAAGAGTTGCCTTGTACTAGGGTTCAAACCATTATAGAAGGTCTGAACAATCATCCACTCCGGGAATCCGTGTTGAGGGCACTTTCTCATGAGCTCCTTGAATCTTTCCCATGTCTTGAATAGAGACTCCAATTCCAACTGAAAAAAGGATGAGATCTCATTCCTAAGCTTTGCTGATTTTCCGAGAGGGAAATAACGGGCAAGAAAAGCTTCTACCATCTCCTCAAATGTGGTAATTGATGCTCTAGGTAATGAGTGTAGCCACTACTTCGCTCTCCCCTTTAGGGAAAATGGGAAGGCTCTCAAGTTGATGGCATCATCCGTCACTGCATTTATCTTCAGCATATCACAAACCTCGAGAAAACTCTCTATATGACTGTTTAGATCCTCATCGGCCAAACCGTTGAATTGTGCAGATTACTGCAATATGTGGATGAATGCCGGCTTCAGCTCAAAGTTCTGAGCTGTGATCGGGGAATGCACAATGCTTTACTGTGTCCCCAATACTGAAGGTCTGGCATAATCAGATAATGTCAGCTGTTGCTCGTTTTGTTCTGCCATGTTTTCAGATCCTTCCACTTCCAAATCAGCTAAATTAGACTGTTCTTGCACAGGCTCTTTCCCTTTTCTTCTAAGTGTACGTTCAAGCTCAGGATCTCCTTCAATCAATATTGAGGGATTTGCTCAGGTCATAACCTAGAGCTGCATCCAAAAAGAAAAAAAAAAGAAATCAAAACGATGATAGAATAAGAAGATATGAAATAGAATGTATGGTGAAATAGCTAAGAAAACAAAGTGCAACGTATCTCTAAACGCCTATTCCCCGGCAACAGCGCCAAAAACATGACAAGATCCTCTTGCGTATATCCCGCAAGTGCACTGGTTTGTCGAAGTAATAATCCCGGATGAGCGGGTATCGAATCCACAGGGAATAGGGAATAAAAACACTTAATCCACTTCTTAGCTATGTGAAAGATCAGTAGTGATAAGTGTGACAATGATTCAATTCTCAAAAGTAAAGACAACAAGTAAGAGAGTACGAGTAAAGAGGGAGGTAAGGCAATCAATAAAAATGGGGTACTCGGATAATGCTCCGCCTAGGACAATCATTTCAAGTGCAAGAACCCTCTATTATGCTTCTTAATCAATGCAATGGTGAGTCGTGGAGATCCTTAAAAATATAGTCCGAAATCTAAGGTCAACTATGCCTAACTCTATACATGTCTCGGAGGAGAGATTTAATAACCTCTCAACCTAGCTCTCGAATAGAGTTACAATTAGCTCTAGAGATTCCAAGTGATAAATCTCTTCCTAATTATAGACCTAACCCTTTGGTCTAGGTGGAAGGTCCCTAACTACAATTAAGCCCTAGATACTAAGATTACCTCAACGCTTCACTCCGTTGCACGCGCAACTAAACCCCAGCGGAGGGTCATCTCTTAGACCATTCACTCTATTATGGCCGCAAAGAACTCGAAGAACGGTGGTAGAATCTATCACGTCGGAAGGGAAAGGGGACACTCCTGTACCTCTCGACTGACCCTCTCAACCCTCTCCAACCTAGCTTTCTCTAACGCTTGATAAGTGCTTGAGTAGACATATTTTTATATATATTTTACATGCATTGAGCATCATTTTTACTGTGGTTTATGTCTCATATTGTGTATTTGGTGTTCTTTTATGCATATAGGTTGTGAATGCCTTGAAGAGTAAACAAAGGAAGCAAAGATGGGCTATAAAGACATAATGTTGGGAGTTCTTGTTCAATTCAATGACCAAGACATCGAAAGGGGTTTATAAACGTGGAGATGTGCCAACTCCAAGAAGATTCAAGTCAATTCACTAGTTGGAAGGTCACAAAGGCACCACATCTTCATGTTTCTTCTCTGTGAAGATTGCAAGACCTCTCAAAGATGCATCGATGAAGAAAAGTTTTTATAGTCTACCACATGGACGTGTCCCGGACATGTGGCCTCAAGAGAAGAGTGATTGATCGCTTGTGCAAAGAATCCCTATCATACGATGCGAGTCCAAAGATTCCCTTGTCCGGTATAGGATACGCCTCGAAGGAAGCTTCCCTACCAACCTTCTTCCTAAGTAATGACGATGTCGGAGCCATAGAACCTCTCCAAAACCCTAGCCAATACCTCTCAAAACCATAGCCGAAACCCTCTCTCAAGTTGAGGAAAAGATGGAGAAAAGAATGCTGAAATCGGGGTTGAATCGGCTTTAAATAGGGCTGGAATCGGGCGACCACACGGGCCTGTGGATTTTTCACACGCCCATGTGGAATTTCCACACGGCCGTGTATAATTTCCACATCCCCGTGTGGATTCTCTGAATTTCTATTTTCTCGGCCGGCTGTGAACAGTGCTGCTACATCACTTTCGCTACAGTGTTCCGCTACAGTACCTGGCCTAAAATACTTCCCGAGTCCATACTTTCATCGAAGTGACGCAAACGGGCACACGTTCACATCGTGGATCGCTTTGCTTCTTTAATGACGGACAAGTATAGCACACACTCTAGCATCTCGCACCCGACCTATGTCTTTGCTTTTGAACCGTAGCAAGATTTCCTCCAAAATCGGTGCATTATGATCCACATTGGCTACTTTCCTTCATACTCGGCCTCACAACTCTATCTGCACGAAAGTAACATAAAAACACACATGTTAGTGTAAAAACCCGAGAAAAGTAATGCTCAACATAAGGAAAGAATGCTCCGCATTCATATCACACAAGCACTTATCAACTCGCAACTAAGCCCCAACGGAAGGTCATCCCTTAGCCCATTAACTCTACTATGGCCGTAAAGAACTCTTAGAACATGGAGGTAGGACAGATCACACCGGAGGGAAAGGGGACGCTCTGTTACCTCTCGACTCACACTCTCAACCCTCTTCAATCTTGCTTTGTCTAACTCTCATGGTGTGTCACTCACTCACAAGAGTTACCAAAAAGAACTCTCAACCCTAGTGTCACTCTAGGGGAGTATTCATACAATCAAGCATACAAGATTAGAACTCACAATAAACATCAATTAATTGAAAGCATAATAAAGAGATCTAATGAAACAAATACATCCTAGGGTTCACAAATACCCAAGTACGCACTAGGGGTTTAGCTCTCCATGGAGCTAGATACAATCAAAGAAATCGAATGTAAAAATGAAGCATCCGTAGAAAACCCCATCGTTAGTCGTGGCAATAGTCTTGTGGAGAGTCCTCTACTCGTCGCAAGGGTACCTATGTCCGGCCTAGGATACACTTCGCCGGATCGGTGCTGATGAAAGCTCTCCCACTAACGTTCTTCCAAACGCCGCGCGATGTCAGAGCCATAGAACCTCTCCAAAGACCTAGCCAATGCCTCTCAAAACCCTAGCCACAGTCCTATCTCAAGTTTGGGAAAAGATGGAGAACAGAATGCTGAAATCGGGATTGAAATCGGCTTTTAAAAGGTTGGAATCGAGATTTCACATGCCCGTGTGAGTGCCCATGTGGATTTTTCACACGGGCGTGTGGAATTTCCACACGCCCGTGTGGATTCTATGTTTTCCTGTTTTCTCTACCGACTATAAACAGTGGCTATACAGTACTCTTGCTACGTCTTTTGCTACATTACCCTACTACAGTACCGGCCCGAAATACACCTGAATTCATGCTTTCATCGAGGTAACGCAAACGGGCACATGTTTACGTCATGAATCACTTTGCTTCTTTAATAACGGACATGTTAGTGGAGATCTTGTTCTACATGAACAAGTCAGAATTCTTGAATGTGCCTGCCCTTGTGCCACTCCAAATAGTTGTGCTAACACGAATACGAGGAGGTTGGCACACATTCCCGCATCTCGAACCTGACCTATGTCTTTGCGTTTGAAACTTAGCAAGATTTCCTCCAAATTGATGCATTATGACCCACATTGGCTTCTTTCTGTCATATTCAGGTTCACAACCCTACCTGCATGAAAGTAACATAAATACACCGATATTAGCATTAAAACTTAAGAAAAGTAATGCTCCACACAAGAAAAGAACGCTTTGCATTCTGATCGAACAAGCACTTATTAGTGTGTATCGAGTATTATATGGCCATGGTCAGTATGAGCCGGGAGTGTCGAAGGCTACGTGTCTCTCCCAACAGAGCTACTAATATATCCACGCTATTTTGAGTAGATCGGTGAGCGGCCGCGGTGATAGTACCAGAGTGTTAAGCAGACAGGAGTTACTTTATTTACACTCCATGGTACGGAGCGAGCCACTACATCTGGGGCAGATCCTGGCTGAGTACTTGTGCCATTACGGCCAGTACGCTAGAGTTGGAGTTCTTTTCTTGGGCCCTTGCTGACAACGCCCTTTGCGTATGTCCCGCAAGTGCATGGGTTTGTCAAAGTAATAAATCGCAGATGAGTAGGTATCGTATCCACAGGGAGTAGGGAATAAAAATATTTGATTTTTTTCTTAACTAAGTGAAAAGTGAATAATAGTTGTGTAACAAGATCTAATGTAAGCAAAAGTAAAAAAGACAAGAGAGAAGGCACAAGTAAAGGGGAGGTAAGGCAATCGATACAAATGGGGTACCCGGATATTGTTCCACCTACGACAATCGTCTCAAGTGCAAAAACCCTCTAATATGCTTTCTAACTAGTGTATTAATGAGTTGTGAAGATCCTTTAATACATGATCCCAAATCTAAGGTCAACCATGCCTAACTCTATACATGTCCCGGAGGAGAAATTGAACAATCTCTCAACCTAGCACTCGTATAGAATCGCAATGAGTTCTAGGGATTCCAAATGATAAATCTTCTTCCTAGATGTAGACCTAACCCTTTGGTCCAGGTGAAAGGTCCCTAGTCACTATTAAGCCCTAGGTGCTAAAATCACTTCAATACTTCACTCTGTTACCTCTGCATCTAAGCCCCAGTGGAAGGTCATCCCTTATCCCATTCACTCTACTATGTCCGCAAAGAACATGAGGAAATGGAGGTAGGATGAATCACACCAGAGGGGAAAGGGGATGCTCCGCTACCTCTCAACTCACCCTTTCAACCTTCTCTAATCTAGCTTTGTCTAACCCTCATGGTGTGTCACTCACTCACAAGGGTTGCCAAAAAGAACTCTCAACCCTAGTGTCACTCTAAGGGAGTATTCATACAATCAAGCATACAAGATTGGAACTTGATTAGCACATCAAATAATGAAAGCAATATATCAAGGTTTAATGAAACAAATACATCCTAGGGTTCACAAATTCAAGTACCCACTAGGGGGTTTAGCTCTCCATGTAGCTAGTTACAATCAATGAAATCGAATGTAAAAACAAGTAATCCATAGGAAACCCCGATGGTCTTGTGGAGAAGCCTCTATTTGTCCAAGGGTCCCTTTGTCTGGCCTAAGATACACCTACCCGGATCGGTGCCGACGAAAGCTCTCCCACTAACCTTCTTCCAAACATAGCATGATGTCTGAGCCGTAGAACCTTTCCCAATCCCTAGCCAATACCTCTCCAAACCCCAGCCGCCGTCCTTACTCAAGTTGGGGAAAAGATGGAGAAAAGAATGATGAATTCGGGGCTGAAATTGGCCTTAAATAGGGCTAGAATCAAGTATCCACATGCCCCTGTGCATTCTCCACATGGCCGGTGTAGAATTTCCACACGAGCGTGGATAATTTCCACACGCCCGTTTGGATTCTTTGTAATTCCCTTTTTCACCCGGCTGTGAACAGTACCTTCTCCAGTAGATTGCTACAGTGTTTCCTACAATACCCTACTACAATCCTGGCCAGAAACACTCCCGAATCCATGTTTTCATCGAGGTAATGTAAATAGGCACACATTTACGTCACAGGTCACTTTGCTTCTTCAAGAACGGCTTCATCGGTGAAGATCTTGCTATTAATGCAAAAGCCGGGATACTCGAATGTGACTGCCTTTGTGCACCTCCAAATCATTGTGCTAACTTGAATACATAGATATTGGCACACTTTCTCACATCTTGAGCCCGACTTATGTCTTCACGTTTGATCCTTCTCAAGATTTCCTCTAAATGGTGCATTCATGATCTACATTGGCTTCTTTCTCTAACATTCGGCTTCACAACCCTATATGCATGAAAGGAACATAAATGCACACGTATTAGCGCTATAACCTGATAAAAGTAATGCTCATCATAAGGAAAGAACACTTCACATTCTTATCACATAAGCATTTATCAAAATCCCCCACACTTAAACTTTTGCTTGTCTTAAAGCAAAACTTAAAACATTAAGCCATAAATGAAGGAAACATTGGAAGTGCTTGGCCATAGGTTCAACAAAACATACAAAGATAGCATTCTGCAAGTAAGGGAAGTTTCAACATTAAATATGAAAAATCAATGCTCTACCTAAAACCTTGAATCAAAAAGGATAGAAAACCCAAAATTGTGTAAACGAGCTCAAGTCAACCCAAGGTATACTCCTCAAAATTCCAAGTAAAAAGGATTTATTTATCTACAAAAAGTAATGAAAAATTGAAAAGATGGTAGTAGCTTCACACATCCTCTAAGCTAGCCCTTTCCAAAGCGGCCGCTAAGGTGGCTTTTACACTTTCGAAGTGGTAGCTCTTTCTACCCGAGTGATAGCTTTCACTCATCCCATGAGATAGCTCTTTCTCTCATTAGGACATAACTAGTATCCGACTTATGAGAGTAGCTTCATACTTCATAAGTGGTAGCTCTTTCCACCCAACAAGCATAACTAAACAAGGAAACTTCTTTTTTTTTAAAACTAACAAAAGAAACAACTATAACTAGTCCCTTTAACATCATACTTGAGTTTCCAAAAGAGTTTAAAGAGTGAGTAGTACAACAAGTGTCAATCGGGCAAAAATTCCTAGGAATTCAAGTAAAAACTAGAGCATGAGAACATTCAATGTTAAAAACTCTCCTAAACTCAAGAATACAATCATTGCAACTAAGGTGAATCACCATTGGCTATGTAAGCATGTATAACAATCGGACTAATATAAAAGATATGTGCACTATGAAACTCCCCCACACTTAAGTTGTACATTATCCCTAATGTACCATGCAAGCATAATAGAAAATAAGGTAATCAAGTATAGATGTGAGAGTGGCAATTGAAACAATACTCCCTTGACTCTGAGTGTTGCGTTTGATAGAGATAAATCCTTGGGAGTAAAGTTCCAATCGGTTGTGAAGCACACACGACCCACATTGGCCGTGTCCATGACTAGTTCTCAATTCCCATACTAACAAGACCATCTACACACATACAAGATGGGGTTCAGTAAAGCTCAATGAAAACAAAACAGCTCGAGTATATATAAAAGATAAGGTAATGAATACAACTTGAGATAACAAAATAAATATAAACTCAAAAGGAAAGTCTTTTCTGAGTTTACAAGTCTAAAATAACATGCGAAAGTAAAGAAATGAAAAACAAAGTCAAGTATCGGTGTCATCATGTCTCTGCTTTGCTGCTGGTGCTAGTGCTAGATCAAAGTGTGCCGGTGGAGGTGGTGATGGTGATGCTGGAGGAGCCTGAGGAGTCCATGGGCGTAGATCAAACAATGATGCAGCGTCTCGCTCAAGAATTTGCTGTAACATATCAAAATGTGCCATAAACTCTGCGTGCTGTGCAACCTGTGTCCCCTGGACCTCTACTATCTTTGGCCGTGCTTCTGCAATCTTGGTCCATAGTTCCCTCACAACATTCTCGAGCCCCTCAAAATGATCATAGGCTCGAGATGGTGGCTATACACTGCTGAGGCGCAGGGTCCTATCTGCAGAAGGTTCCTCGGTCTCCATCCGTGTTGGGCGAGGGTTCGGGACCAGGCTGAGAAGCCTCAGCGTCATCGTCGCCTCCCTTTGCTACCTGGTAAGTGTCTAAATGTAGGTGTTTTCGTATATATATATCGTTTTCACTTTGCATGTATTTTGTGAGGTTTGATGCCCGTTTTGCGCTTAATCATCTACTATTTACTTTGTAGGGCATAAGAGAGTCATGGAGAACAAAAAGATAACATTTAGGCGAAAAGAGAAGAAAACTGCAATTTCATACCACCCTCATACCACCCGAGTATGGGAGGGCAGTATGCATATATAGTAGCGGGATGAAATTAAAAGTCATCTGCCTAGATTTTCATACCATCCCCCATACCACCGAGTATGGGGGCTCATATGGGGCCTTATGGACCCCGTATGAACCCCGTATGGATTGAGAATCTAGATTATTTGAGTGCTATCGACCCCATAGGGTATCCACACCAATAATTAATTTGTTCTAATATCTTGAACTGTATTATATTTCCGTGTATTTTGTATTCTTTATAGATGACTGGGAATGATATAGAGGATAACCTTTATGGTGCTCGCATTACAATCCTTGCTGCGGCTTTTGCCGTCACATTACTTTTGCGCAGCAAACAACGTAGAATTTGTAGAGAACCCTCTCGTGGTCGATCGGAAATTAGAGAACAATATTTATCAAGATTAATAGATGGAAACGACACTACTAGTATCAACATGGTTCGTATGAACAAGTCAACCTTCTTCAATCTTTGCCTCGATAATGAGAAGAAAAAGGTCTTATCGTGAGATACTTTCCACATCACTATTGAAGAACAATTGTTGATGTTTCTACACACTATAGGACATAATCAACGTAATTGTGCTCATGCCGCACACAATTTCCTTAGATCCAAAGTGAGACATGCTAGCGTGTATTTTAATCATGTTCTATACGCAATCGGTCAATTGCGTGATGAATATGTGTGTCCACCTAGTACACGAAAACTTCAACATATATAGCCTCGAGATCCACACTCATATCCTTATTTTCAAGGTATTAAATAAATGTTTTTACTCAAATAATTTGTTATCCCATAATTTGCTCTTAGTTATAATTTGTTAATTATAGGACTGTATTGGAGCGTTAGATGGGACCCACATTCATGCTTCGCTCCTCGTCGTAAGTTGCACGATTTCGTGCGAAAACCATACCCCTACACAAAATGTGCTTCGTCATTGTTGATTTTGACTTTCACGCTTTTCATATATGTTCTTCGTCAGATGGGAAGGTTCAGCACATGATGCTGTAGTTTTACGTGATGCATTAGAGAGACCAAATAGTCTATCAGTTCCTGAAGGTATCTATTTTGTTTAGTTTATTCATAAATAGGTTAATATATGAGAACAACTTAAACAATATAATTTTTGTTAACTACCACATATGTTTTTAGGAAAGTACTTCTTGGTTGATGCCTGCATGCAACGAGACCTGGGTTTTATATCCCCTATAGGGTATTAGATACCATCTAAAAGAGTTTGGCTCATCGGACACCGACGAAATCATAAAAGAACTTTTTAATCTTCGTCACTCATCAGCTCAAACCACCATTGAAAGATATTTTGGTTCTCTTAAGGGACGTTTCAAAATTTTATCATCAAGACCATTCTTTCCTTTCAAAACTCAAGTTGAACTAGTTTTAGCTGCATGTATTTTGCATAATTATATTATAAGTGGTGTCGAAGATATGTTCATACCCTCTGAGGAAGAATGGACACCACAACGACCACCCTTAGAAAGTAACGTGAGAGAACAAAGAAAGGATGCCCAAGAGTGGGTGGCACGTCGAGAAAGCAGTTGCATGCGATATGTGGGCAAACAAGTAGAAAAATTATTTGTTGTGCTTATGGAAATATGTGGATGTTTGTTTAATTTTTCTAGCTTGTATTTGATAATTATTTTTCCTATATTTCTATGAACAAATTTCGGTTGTCATAATAGCATTACTTAGCTTTGTTTGGAATGTTTGTTTAATTTTTGTTGTTGTAGTAATTTCTTGTTTATGTGGCAATTTTAGAATGGATAACACAAGGATGTCAGAAGATAGTCAAATGTCATCAATGAGAACCCCAACCAAAAGATCAGGTGGCAATAAAAGATGGATCACTGTCGAAAGTCGAGTTTTTTATAAGATTCATGGCTTCTCAAGTTGAGCAAGGCTTGAAAGTCGATAAGGGTTTCAAACCTCAAGCACTTCTGCATCAATCATTGCTAATGAAGAATGAGTTTCGAATTATAGTCACTGAAGCAAATGTGAATAACCACTTGAGAACAATTCGCAAAAGATGGGCAAGAATTTAAAAATTGAAAGAGTTAAGCGGAATGGGTTGGGATATCAGACTGAAGATGATAATCATGGGAGAATCAGAGTTCAAGAAATACATAAAGGTTCACATCTATTTCTAATTTATTTCCATTTAAATTGTCCATGTACTAATTATGAAATAAGTTTAATTTATCATTCAAATAATTTGTTACTATACACCAGTTCATCCACTAAGATGAGCCCCCTACTTAAACAAACCAATTGAGGATCATGCCTTGCTTGAGATTGTTTTGCTAATGATCAAGCAAGCTGGACGACGTCTTTCGTGTAATTTGGAGATGAAAATCGGCATCCATATGGATGATAGCGTTGAGTACCGCATCCATCTCGATCGATAGTCTTGATGACATGTTTGAGGACACTAATTATCATGTCAGATATCACCGCCCATCCCACTAACCAATCGTAGAGCATGAAAAATAGGGGGAATCTTTCCTCCAATCAAAAAAGGAAAAGGAAAATGAAAAATGCCCTCTGAAGTTGAAGCAATACAGAGATGAATAACACAATTAAAGAGGCATTGGTAACAAAGAAGTCTACTCGAAATTTAGAATTTGCAAAGGAATTGATTGGTGAGTGCATGAAATTGAAAGTATATGGCTACTCTGGCCGTCAAATCAATAAGGCTCTATGATTGGTTAATGTCCGATGATAGTAGAGCTATGGCTTTCTTAGCAAAAGGATGAAGAGCTAAGGAAATATTGGGCGGAGGATTTCTTTGAATCAATTCACAATCAAGAAGAATATTTTCGAAGTCCCATTTAGGTTGGTTTGTGTGTGTGTGTGTGTGTGTGTGTGTTATGATGTTGTTATGTACTTACTATGTTACCATTGTTTTTTAGTAGGGTGTTGGAGCATGTGGGCATGATTTAGCAATGAAACCTACAAGGATGCTATTGGTAAATAATTTTGTCAGTTATATATATATTGTTGTCATATATTATTTCATGACACTGAAAAATGATTTTCCTCCATATGTATAGGTTATTTATCGTATTGAAGGGATGAAAATGTAGCATGAGATTGTAAACTCTAGCTTAGTTTTGGATGTGTTTTTTTGTGTATGTGCACTGATTGTTGAGTTATTTTTGTAATGTTAAGTATGAACTTTGAACTTAATAGTGTGTGAGGATTGTTGGTTTCAATGATGAGATTGAAATTTGCACTATTGAGATTATTTTTTGTTGTTCAGTATGAAACATTGAGATTGGAATCATGATCAAGACCAAATCACATGTTTTGCTTGTAATTATGTATTATAAAGGAAGATGCCTTTGTTGAGATTTTATTTGTATGCATGACATGAAAACTAGGTTTTTATTCAAACTTTATATAACTATGATGATGGAAATTCCTTGTGTTGTTCATGTTGGCAATGTAAGGTTGTTTATAATTGTCTTGAAAATAAGAATATATGATGGCCATTCCATGTGACGTTCATTTTCGCAATGTATGGTATAATTTTAAGTTTGTTATTGTCATTGTGATCTCTATGTTTAAGCATGCTTGAAATTTTTTCTCTAATTTTCCTCTCTTGCTAGCAAGTATATATATGCAAATTAATAAATAAGCACACAGTAAGAGTAACTTAATAAATATATAATAACTAATTATAATAAAAAGTTAATAAAGTTAATAATAAATGGTTTTTATGCTTTATTAGAGTGAGTGAATAAATATAATAATTGGTTAATAATAAAAATATTAAATAATATAATAACCACCACCTTAATTTTTTAATGTATCAATGATTTAATTTATTATTACCAATTATTAAATATAAACTTTTAAAATATAATAATAAATAATAATAATAATAAATTAAATACTAAAGTTAATAATTAATAACTATTTAATATTTGGTATATTATAATAAATTGATATATAATAAAATAAGAGGGTAATCTTACCCTGAGTAACCATATCTTTAAAATACATCCAATCAAACATGTATTTTTCAATTCTACATTTACAAATTCTTCCAAACAAATATAAAATTTTATAATACAGTAATTTCAATTACATCTAACCAAACATAAGATTTGGATGCACTGTATTTTGAAAACCAAGTATTTTCAGTTACATTGTAACTGAAAATCCACTGCATTTAGAATTACATCCAACTAAACGCCACTTTAAAGGTTTTCATCCTACTATAGAATTTCTTCCCAACATGATTTTTATCTTAACCAAAACAGCTTTGTTTTGTGTGATCACCATTATCTGAATGTGGTGTGGGGTGTGGCGTATTTAAGAAAAATTTATTTATCTACAGTGGTCTATTTAAATACAATTTACATATCCATATCATGCATATCTTTTCTTTAAATACAGTGTGATATAGTCAGGCATGGTATTTTATTTTATATTTTTATTTGAAAAACGGATTTTGGGTTTCACTTATTTATTTTTTCTCCTATTCATATAAGAAGAACTTATTTTACTATAATATTTTCCATGTTTTGGAAACATGATTCACATGTTTATATATTTACGGATCCAGTTTTTTATTAAATTCAAATCTCAATTATTCTCGGATATGAGTCTTTGTTTGCAAAAACATTTGATTTAAAATTGTTGTATAAGTTTAGGCATGGCCTTATTTTACAGTTGCACTTGATTTTTTTGCTGGTTTTACTTTGTATAATCAGGTTGGTGTGTTTTATGAAGGATTAGTTCGTTGATGTCATGCCTTGGTCAGATTTTCTACTCAATGTTATCTGATAGTTCAGTGTGTCTGGCTGGAGAGATTAGACATTGACGGTGCAGTTTGATACTATTTGCCTTAATTGGTTTGGTAACTAGTCTTTTGATCCATGTGCTTAAGTAATTAATATTGTTTAGGAAAGTGTGATGCCTTAGTTTTTCATAATAAGTGGAGTTGTGGAGATTTTGGTTTTTCACGGTAAATTGTCAGTTAGTAAGATCATGAAAATTGGCTATACCTTTGAGGAGCATTTAGATAACTTTGTGATCCTGCCTTGTAGGATTGAGTTTGTTGCTTAACGCATGCAAGTTGGATGGGAAGGGGTGTTTACAATGGCAAATGGGTAGTAACTATTGAAGGATGTTCACTTTGAGAGTATTTGTCATATTTTTCTTGATCAAGATGGAAGCTGAGATTTTGGTTGGTTTAGAGATCGGAGTTCTTCCTTTTTATGTAGATGTATGTGGTATTTGTAGGTGTATATGATTCTTGAGGTGATTGAACTTCATTCTTTTAGAATCCGTTGTCAAATTATGTTCTTTTTCTTGATTTTCATGATGGATCCTGAAGGATTTGTTTAAAAGTGTCTTTTTTTCTCTAGGAAAAATCAAGGATCTAGGTTTGCCTGAATTGATTGCATGTAGTTTTGAGTTTCACTCTCTCAGTAATTCAAGGTACTGGTATAGCTATTACTTATGGTCACTGTTGCCTTGCTGATTTATAGATGCATACTCACTGAGGTATTCTTCATGATTGTTGATACTTGAACTCTACTTCTTATTGTAGTTTTGATGACACTAGTTTTCAATTCTTCTAAATTTTTGATATTTTTTTTGTTAGATTATACAGTAAGACATGTCGGCTCTGTCATCTAGAAGCAGTTACCTGAGTGAGAACTATTTCAAGAGTGAATATTTCTCTGAGGAAAAAGATCTTGAAAGCATATCTGAGACTGGGTCCCTATCTGTTATTGTTCTGGGTGTGTCAGGAGACCTTGCAAAAAACAAGACATTTCCTGCGCTCTTCAACCTTTTTTGGTCAGGTTTGTTGGATTTTTCTAGTTATCTTGTTCAAGTGAAATAACTGAAATAGCATTGTTGGATTTTATGTTATATTTTGTTTCCTTGTCATTTGAAATAACTCTTGCCAATCTTTAGTTAGTAATGGGTTTCTTCCATTTTATGATACACAGGAATTCTTGAAGCCTAATATAGTCCATATATTTGGATATGCGCGAACAAAGATGTCTGATTATGCTTTGAGGAGCGTATCCGTGGGTAAGGTTCTTCTTTAAGATTTTACACTTTTTGTTTGTATTTATTCATGTACAATAATCCTTGATGTCTCAACGTCAGACTATGTCAGATTTATGGATGGGCTTGCTAGAGGAGTCTTTGCCATGTATCAGTTATCTATTCTTGAAGCAGTATATTCTAGCCAACACTGGACTTCTTATATCTTATGTGCGTGATTTTATTTTCTTTTGTTGTTTACTGGCCTACTTCACATGAATCTTTTTAAAGTCACACTGCATTTCTTATTATTATATCTTGTTTCTCGTTCAATTATTATGCAAAATGTTATCCCCTATCCTAATTGCCAATAGTGTACTTGTTTTGATCGAAATGTTGTTCCTTATTCCCTCTTCTATTACATAGTGTTTATAATTTAACCAAAGCATTTGTTTGTTTTCCATAAAAAATCTTAAAATTGAACCATGCTTTTGCTCTGATCTCTTTGGTGTTTCTTTATCAAAGGTAATCAAAAATATATTTTACCCTTCCCAAGACCTCAACCTTGTAGGAACTTTAGGCATTGGGCAGACCTTTTTTATTTATTATGATGTCTTTTCAAGGTTGTCTCTAAATATTATGATTATACTGGCTATTAATTGATTTACACATCACATTTTCAGATATCTTAACCCCAAACAAATGAACTTCATCTGAGCAATCAGAAACTCTATCAAATTTTTTGTAGTTGGTAAGTTAAAAACGTTTGTCTTTCCCTAACTTATAGTAGAATTGGCACTTGAAAAATATTTCCCAGTAATTATTTTGAAGATAAAGTATGTAAGTTGTTCTTATGATAGTGAAGAGTGTTTTCAGTTATTGGATAAGGAAACCTCAGAGCATGAATGAGCAAAAAACAGTCAACTAGGAACATCTTGGGAATTATTTTATCTTGCGCAACCTCCATCTGTTTGTCCTTTTTGATTGTAATGTGATTCGAAATTATTGCATGAACCAGTGTAAATTCTTTGCTTTATAGGTATGATGACACATATTACAAAATATTTCTAATATATAGTAACACTATGGATTTAAAAACTTGCTATACACCTTCTGCATTAAG
Organism: Dioscorea cayenensis subsp. rotundata; assembly: GCF_009730915.1. Classification (NCBI taxonomy): domain Eukaryota; kingdom Viridiplantae; phylum Streptophyta; class Magnoliopsida; order Dioscoreales; family Dioscoreaceae; genus Dioscorea; species Dioscorea cayenensis. Next base: position 16,796 of record NW_024086659.1, read on the forward strand.
TGCAAGTTCTTGTTTTTTTTTTCTTGTTGTTTTTTTGGGTTTTTTTTCAAAAGGGGATATACTTTAGACCAGTATACATTCTCTCGGAAGATTTACATATAACATTTTGTTATTCACAAATTGAAAGATGGTTTAATTTGAGGAGAACCAGATCTCGTTAGAGAGACCAATACAGGTGGAAGATTGTTTTGAGTATGTACTCCATCATTGGCTTTTTGTAGAAGTCATGAATAGGATTTGATAGATATTATTGGTGGAGAGTGAATCAAAGGATAGAAAGCTTGAAGCAGAATTTTCATCTAGATGAAATTAACATACTATCTCCAAGGTGGCTGATGAAGCTGTCTATTGGTATCACAGATTAAGTTAGCAGATTATGGAAGACATTGCCATACTATCTCCAAGGTGGCTGATGAAGTCTATTGGTTGATCGAGTTTTTTCTTTTCATTAGCTGCTCCTTTTTTTGTTTTTGTTTTAGTTTTTGCTATTTCCTTTTGCCTTGGTTGGCTTGTATTTATTGGTGGCATTTTGGTCAGAATTTTTTTGTAACATGGTTTTTTAGTTGATGAGAAGGTTAAGAGCTTTTTTTTTTCTTTGTTTTTTCGCCTTTCACTGGTTGGATTTCTTTTGTTGTTGATTGAGATAGTGTAAGTTAGTTGTTTGCTGTTAGTCCATGTGCAAAACTAATCTTTGTTGGTTCTTAAAGTGATTGGAGTTTAGGAGGTATAGTATTGGCCTATGTTTAAAAAAATTTAGAATAATTCTCTGAATTGTCCCTCTACTTTTTTTCAAACGTACCCTTGGGTCTCTATACTTACAATTTTTTTCAAACTACAATTTTTTAGTCAAACTACTAATTAAATTGAGCCATATTAGTCCATATTAGAGTAGGATTTAGGGTTTAGAAGGACTAGAGGTGTCAAACGGGCGTGCAGCTGCCCGGACTCGGCACGTCTCAAGACGATTTGGGCGGTGCTCGATCCGAGCACGATGCTACGATGATCGTGTCCGGTCGAGCACGGGACCCTGAACCGGGCCGGGCCGAGTTTCGTGGCCCGTGGGCGGCCCCGAGACGCTGACCCGTCTCGGGCCAGTGCACCGGCACGACGCGGGCCGGCCAGACGCTGACCCAGTGGTCAGGCTATGGCGTACCAGTCGCATGCGCACCAAGAACGTCGATCCACTTCTTATTTTTATTTATTTTTGTGTTAAAACTTTGAATTTATTTTTCTTTTTTGCTTTTGATAGAAGACATTTTTTACCCATCCCAACAACTAACGGCTAGTTTTATGGGTATTTTAGTCTTTTTGGTGTAAATGACAATTTTGCCCTTTACAACAACTATAAACGGCTAGTTTATGAGGGCATTTTTTGAATAAAAATATTAAAAAAATTATAAATACCCCTAAATTCAAACTAAAATTTCCACAACAAACTCTCTCATCTCTCAATCTAATTCTCTCTTTGGCTTCTAAGTGCAACTTCCAAGCTTCAAGTTTGCAAATCCAAGTTTCAAGTTCATCATCAAGTATCTCAATTGCACTCAAAAGAAATCGACACCAAAAAAATCGACTTCAGTAAATTATTTGTTAAAAGCAATTGAGGTAATCCGTTGTTCTTAATTTTTTTAATTTTTCATAATGGCCGGTTCTTCTCCCAACTTTCCCTCCGATAATTCTCCGTTTGGTTTTTATGAAAATGCCCGTTAAATTCTCCGGATGATGATGATGTTGTTATTGAGACCCCAAATATTGGGCCATCAAGTGACAACCCTCGAAGCTCTAGAAAAACGAACTTCCGGGTTTGGCAATTTTATGACATTGTTGATTTTTCCGAACAAAGGCACTCGGGTCTGTTTGTAAAAAAATGTAAAAAAGATTTTTCTTGCCAAACTTCGGGGGGACGGGGCATTTAAAAAGACATGCCGATAAGCATGCCGCGAAGCCACACGATCCCACACAAACGCAAATTAGTTTTACCGATTCAAGTATGGGAAATTTTATTTTTAATAATGAAAATGCAAGAAAAGAAGTTGCGAAATTTATTGTTCAAAATGAGCAACCTTTTTATCTTGCCGAAAATCCCGCTTTTATAAAAATTCTTATTTGAGGTTTTAATCCAAATTTTAAATCGGTTTCAAGAAATACTATGAGAAAATATTGTCTTATTATTTATGATGATTATAAACAAAAATTAATTTCCGAATTATCTTCTTGTTCTTTTAAAATTTCTCTTACTTCGGATATTTGGTATTCTCAATTTCAAACGAATTATCTTTGTGTTACCGGTCACTATATTGATAATAATTGGGTTTTGCAAAAGTGTATTTTAAGTTTTTTTGAATTAGAACACCGTCATACCAGTAAGTGTTATTGCAAGTTATATAACTCGGGCTATTAATGAGTATAATATTTTCGAGTTCTATATTTTCAATTAGTTTGGATAATGCTTGACAAATAACAATGCGGTTGATCTTTTTAAAAAAATGAATTTAATGCCTTTATTTTTCCGGGGCTTTTTCATGTGCGTTAGTGCTTGTCATGTTTTTGAATTTATGTGTTAAAGATGGTTTAAAAAAATAATTGAGCCCCATATTAAAAAAGTTCGAAATTCTATTTTATATGTTCGAAATGGTTCAACCCGAAGACATGATTTTCAAGCTTATTGTTCGGAAAGGGGGAGAAAATGTAAAAGATATATCATTGATGTTGAGCATAGGTGGAATTCAACTTATGAAATGTTGGAGTGTGCTTATAATGATAGAGATATTATTTCTATGTTTGTTAATGAGAGATTTCCCAATGATCATGTCACTAATTATGATTGGGAAGTTTGCCATTTAAATAAGGATTTTTTGGAAATTTTTTATGCTTCAACTAATATTTTGTCCGGTGTTTATTATTCCACTTCATCTATTATTGTCAACCAAATATTTTTTATTAGTGAGGTTTTTGCAAAATATAGAGAAGACCCTAATTTTGCTCCTATTATTGCTCCCATGGAGGAAAAATTTAAAAAATATTTTGGAAAAATCGAACCACTTCCTATTTTAGCTATGTTTCTTGACCCCCATTTTAAAATTGATGGCACTTTTTGCATAATTGATTGTTATGATAATAATATGGATCTTGATCATTCTCTTTTGAAAGAAAATTATCGTTCTTTATTTTATGACATGTATAATGAATATCATAGAAAATATGGTGATAGAAGGACTTTCAATATGCCTCAATCTAGTGAAAGTTCCTCTTCAAGCACCAAAAATAGATCCGCCACTTATGTTGTAAATATAATTAATAAAAAATTTTACATGGGTGCTTCTTCTTCTTTTTCTTCTTCTAATACTAGTACTTCTTCTACTTCTCATGAAATAAATCATTATTTAAATAATAATATTAATAATTTCCTTACATCGGAAGAAATGGATAAGTTTGATATTTTGACATGGTGGAAACAACAGAGCGATAGTTATCCTGTACTTGCCGCCATGGCTCGTGATCTGTTAACTCCACCGATGTCTCACGTGAGCATCGGAGTCTTGTTTTTAGTCGCGGGGAAAAAGAGTACTTGGATGATAGGAGGAGCGGAATGAATAATCAAACAGATGCAAATGTGCATATGTCTCGAAGGATTGGCTAGATGTCGAAGATAGATTGCAAGGGCTAATAGAACAATTCACCCCGATGGCGCTGGAGAAGGCATATATATCGATCATCGACGTAGAAGAAATAAATTGATGAGCCTCAACTCTCAAGCTTGGAACATGCCAAGATTAATCCTTTATTCCTTTTTATTGTTTCAAATGTTCAAAAAGATAAGTATTTTTGAGTTTATTTCAAAAATTCAAATGATAGTATGATACTAATAATTAATTGTTATTTTTTTGCCATTTTTAAGATTTTTTTATTTAAATATAAAAATATATATTTAAGTATTTAACTAATCTTTCATTCTTTCTATGTTTCTCATTAGGGTTAGCTCCTTAGCTTGGTGACTTGGTCCTTGAAACCGGCGACCGCCGACCGCCTAGCCCCTCCCCACATCGCACGGCCGCGCCCGCGCTTCAGCGGTTCAACCGCAGCGCCCGCGACGCCCGAGCCCCTCCCGCGCGCCCTGGGGTCCTCCGTCCTCTCCGATCCCCAAGCCAAGATCCTCTCCTCCTCCCCTCCCTCCTCCCCTTCCACCCCTTTCCTCCTCTCCCTCCTCTCCATCTGGCCTCGCAAATCCCTCAGCCCCTCCTCCTCTCTTCTCTCCCCCTTATCCCCTCCTCCCTTTCCCCTCAATCCCTCCTCTTCCTCGGCTCTCTCTCCCTCCATGCCCCCTCCCGCCCCGAAGCCCTCTCCCTCCTCTCCCACCTCCTCGATTCCCCTGTTGCCGCTCCTCCCCCTGACCTCCTCCCCGACTTCCTCTCCGGCCTTGGTTATGCCCCTATCTCGCCTCGATCCCGTTTTTCAAGAAAGGTTTTTCGAGGTCTTTTTCGGATGGTTGGGACAAGCGAGCAAGCTTGGGATCAATCCTCAGATGAGGAGTTCAGTTGAAGGGTCTATAGCTCTTGTTGCTAAATCTTTGGTTACGGGTAGTAGTGATTCGGAGAAGCATCTCCTTCTGCAATGCTTAGCCATTGGTCTGGCAAGATGCGGTCCGATTTCATTCAATGCCGATGTTTTTCGATGTCTATGCATTGCTTTGCTGGATGTGATCTTTCCTATAATGTATCTATGTAGAAGAGCGCTTGAGGTCCAAGATGGAAATTCAGAGGTGAAACAACACTTGGAGAGTATTCTTTTTTATTTTGTGTTCTTAAATTTGTATTAATAAATCTCATGCTCTCTTGTTTGAGTTGATTACGTAGAACTCTTCATCTTTATGAGACCAAGTTCTAATGTGATTTTTCTTCTTTTTAATTTTCTTTTTGCTTGTATAGTTCCTCACTTCCTCTTTACTGAAATTGAGAATGGTTCTTGCTTCTTTGGGTTATTTGAATATTTATGTTGAATCGTTGATTGATGATTTGAAGTCATTTAACTAAGGATTTAGATTAGGAAATGGATTAAAACTCAAAAAAGCCTGAAGGATTTGATTTCAAAGATAAATAGATAATGATAAATGATAATATAGTTTTTCAATTATAGTAAAATTTAATTTATATTTATATTATTTAATTATTAGATAATGTTTCTTATATTTTTAATAATTTTTTTCTGATTTTTTTATATTTTTTTATTTTTTTAATATTTTTATATTAAAAATATTAACTCGGCCTAAGCACGCACAAGCCCGACCAAAGTGGGCGTGTCTCGTGCTCGGGCCGACCCTCCACCATTCATTTGCGGGCCCGTGCCCAGCCCGACGCGACAAAAGCCATGGGCCGGGCCCGGACACGCCAGCGCTTCTCGGGTCCCATGGGCCCGGGCCGTGCCGGCCCATTTGACACCTTTAAGAAGGACTAACATGGCTCAATTTAAGTACCAGTGGGACTAAAATGTTACAATTTAAAGTATAAAGACCCAAAAGGTAAGTTTCAAAAAGTAGAGGAACTATTCAGAGAAAAAGCCATAGTTACTTAAACAATTCATTAGTTAACAACAACTAATAGCCGTTTTATGATGCCAGTCATTCTAAAATGATAGTTAATGGAATTATTATTTGTTGGGTGTTAGTATTGTGATACCAGTCATTCTAAAATAATTTTTAAAAATTGTTCATTAGAGAAGAGAATTTTGTGTTTTAACTTCATTTTATAGTGAGATAGAAATAGTTGTTTATTATTCATAATTTTTTTATTGACAATGTGGACAACCCGTCACACTCACACATACATACTAAATCCTCAACCATGTCATGGAAGGGAGTTGAACTTTCAATCTTCAATCTATTTTTTCCAGGATCAAGTGCTTCTTTTTAATCTAAATCCTCAACCATGTACATTTATTTTCAAAATATCTTTTTTTTTTATGAAATAAGTACAAGATAATACACACACACATATATATATATATATATATCTACTTAATATTAATTTATATTTATATTAATTAATGTAAAATAAAACTTATAATATTAAGGTATAAATACATTTCTTTTTTTAAAAAATTATTTATAAAATGATTGTAAAAATATGTATCTTAAGTATGGATTGTTTATGCATAGTGTTGACATAATTTTTATTTGATTCACATCATAGTGCTATGTAGTTGGACAGTAAGATGATCATGTTTTCTTAGCTAATAATTTTATATTATCAATTTTTTTTACAAAAAATACCCTTAGCTAATATACACCAAATACATAAAACAAAATCCATAAGATTTTGCAGTAAATACTAAAATTATTTAATAATAAATAATTGGTATTATTATCTTTTAAATGAAGGTACTTTTTTATTTTTAAATATTTAATGATTATAAATATTAATAATTCAAACTTAATTATTTAAATAAATATAAAATTTGTCTCCAAATTAAAATTTGGAAAAAAATTTTTAATATCAAATGTTTTTTTATCTCCAACCAAATACTTCAATGTAAAGAGTTTTTTCTTTTTAAATTTTTTAAAATTTGATGTTTTATGATTTTATTGGATTTAATGGGTATAAATGGGAAATTTTTGAAAATATTTTTATTTTAAAAGAAAATTTTTAATTATTATTATTATCAATAATGTTTACAATATTTGCGATGTCATCATATTTTAATTTTATTTTTCAAATATGATGGGATGTCACTCAGAGGAGGCATATATATATATATATATATATATATATATATATATATATCAAAATACCAGTTATAACAGTTTTTTAAATGTTTAAAACTATATTTTAAGATTTTAAAAATATGTCATTAGACAGTAGATTGGCTTTTAATATGGAGACTTTTAAATATAATCTTAAAAAATTCATGAAAATGAAAAGAAAATTTGCAATAAAAATAAAGGAAAATTATTGTTTATCCCTCATGAATTTCAAATATTCCTAAACAGCCCTCCAACTTTGGTCAAACCTCGGACAACCCTTCCGTTATTATTTAAGTTATCTTTTACCCCCTACCGTTCACTTCAAATGGGTCCATGTTATTAAATTTCATTGTTGCCCTTGAAAATGGTGGGAAAAACCCACCCAATCACATCATGTCCAACCTTTATACAAACAATTTTGCATTTTTTTTTTTACCTTTCTCCTTGTTTTTTTGTCAAACAAAGTTTAGAAGGCTCATCATATTTTCTTCTTCTTCTTCTTCTCCTCATTTGGTTTGTTCGATTTGAATTCTGCCGGTTTCCTGATTATGTAAGAATTTCTTTAATTCGAGTGCTAATGTTCACGGGGCTGACTTCTTGGGAATTGGTGTTAGCTGAGATATGTGAGAGATGGGGTCCCGATGTCTCCCGTGTCAGGATGAAGTTTATCACACCCGATGGATATAAAACGGTTTGCCCAATAGAAAATGAGGTTGACTTCCATCTTCAAATGTGCTGTAATCGATCTTGTTGTCGATACAGATGATGTGCCATTGTCGAATCCTACTGAAAACGAGTTTTTGTCGTTGTAAGATTCTTCTCTTTTATGTTTATCTAGTTGTATAAGTTCATTACTCTTTAACTATGCTAGTCTCTGTTTAAATATATTGTGTTTACATTTAAACATTATCTTCTTCGTTTAATTTATTCTGTCTATTTTTAAATATTTGTGTTAACGTTTAAATATTGACTTAACGTTTAATTTTTAATTTATCATTTAAAAACTTTATGTCTCTACTTAAAATATTAATCTTTTTCATTTAAACTAAAGTGTCAACAGGTGGCAGATGGCAAGTTTATGGTATCCCGTGCACAAGAATTAATGACGTTATTAAATTTTCTAAAATTTAACAGAAATATCGGAAGACCCCTTCCTCGTTATTAGTCAAGCTCGGTCCCCCGTGTGTTTTCTTTTTTTTTTCTCAGATCTGAAGCGTCAACCGGCTTGTGGACTTCACACCATAAATGAAAGGAAGACCCCTTCCCCTGGACACCCCCTCCTCCTGCTCTTCCTCCTTCTTCTCCTTCTCCTCCTCCTCTGCTTCTTCTCGAATGAGTTTCTTCTTCAGGTGTCTAGGATATTCGCTTCAGTCAAACCACATTTTTTAGATCAACTCTATCTTAAAGGATGTGTCATGATCATCCTCTTCTGGAGAATTTATCAGCCGCAATCACGTAACAAGTTAAACTATCTTTTCTTGCCCAAGTCGGAATGCCGGCGTAATTACCTGAATGTGGAGGATTCTCTAGTGAAGGATGACCGGCAAGCAATTAAGCAAGCATTTTGATTTGAGCAAAAAAAGAAAGTTTTCACTTATTGCTTGATTGCGGAGGATTCTCCGGAGGAGGATGACCATGACACATCCTTTAAGATGGAGTTGATATTTATCACTTGAGAATTGTTCTTATCCTTTAAAAGTTTTTCTTTACTATACAAACATCATTGTCTGCGTTTAACTATCTCGCTCTTGTTTAAATTCTAATGTTATTGTTTAAATATAATTTTGTCTATTTAAATATCAATGTCTTTGTTTAACCTTGTTTATGTGTTTGTGTTCTTTGTTGTACAGGTTGAAGTTGATGCGCATGTTATGCAACCGCTATGAGCAAGCGAACAAATGGGAGACCTACTTATGCCCGGACATACATTCGAAGATAGAGATACTTGTTGAGAAAAGCCGAAATCTTCATGTTGGTTGTTATGTCGATGATCTTAATAGACGAAAGAGGATCGAGTCACAAGTGTCCGAGGTCGGACTAGGCATTGTAAATGTTTAAATATTTTAAATGAAACAAACTTATTTGAGTGTTAACTTTTGATATTTAAACAGAGACATTCTCTCGTAATGTTTTACTTAAACATTTTGAGAAACAAAAATGACATTGTAAATATACAAAAAGTTAAACAAAAACGCTTATTATTCAAACAATGACAATGGTATTTAAACCAAAAACAATGATATTTAAACAGTGAGACAATTTTGTTTAAACAGAGATGATATTTTTTAAACAGATAAACTTAGAAATCAAACAATGAAAATGATATTTAAACAACATCAGTTATATTTAAATGAGATACAATGTTATTTACACGGTATCAGTGTCGTGAATAAAGAGGTTGTTGCCGTGCAGGGGGAGGGGTGTCATTAAGTGAGCGAGTGTCGAGGGCGCATTCAATTTAAATAATAACATATATTTTTCAAATAGTTAAATGAAAATATTTATACGGTTTACATATGTGTTTAAACGATATTCAAAATATTTAAACAGTGAACCGAAAGTTTAAACACTAAATCACATGTTTTATTGCCTCCTTTCCTTCGAGCGATGACAATATGGCTTCTATCGTCCATCAGCCACTTGTGCGTTGCTTGCGCCCATACATATCGTCCCATGCATATCGTTCCATCAGTTTGAAAATCTCTTTTTTCTATCATAATCATTTATAAAAAAAACCATAAACACAACTTCTTCAACGTCGTCCACCTCGGCTCAATACCTCACTACAAACTGATGAAATGCCGAATACTTCTTCGAGACAATGGTGGAAAGTGAAGATGAACTTCGAGACAAGGATGCCCAGCTTAAAAGAAAACCTGAAGAGGAGGAAAGAGAAAAAAAAAGTATAACCGATGCCAGTAATGATTGTCTCTAGGGATTATCCTTTGTCAGTCACTTCAAGTGGATCCATGTTATGAAATTCTTTTTTTCCCTTGCGATGGAGGAAAATACCGCACAAACACATCATGTCTAACCTTTATGCATACAATTGAGCACTTTTTTTTGTTTGCCTTTCTGCTTTTTTTTTGGTGAAACAAAGTTTAGAACGCTCTTTACATCTTCTTCTTCTTCTTCTTCTCCTCATTTGTTTGTTCGATTTGTGTTCTGCCGGTTTCTCGATAAGGTGAGAATTTCTTCGTTGTCGTTTCTCTCATTTTGATCATTCTGTAGGAGGGAGGGAATAACGCAATTTATAAAAATCCAGGTTTATTATGGAGAGTTTTTGTGGTATTGCTAGATACAACAGGGAAGGACGAGTGCTATTGTTCACGGCGCTGACTTCTTAGGAATCAGTGTTAGCTAAGATATGTGAGTCATGGGGTCTTGATATTTTGTGTCAGGGTGAAGTTTATAACACCCGATGGATATAAAACGGTTTGTCTAGTAGAAAACGATTTTGACTTCAAGCGGATGTGTCACGTGTACTCCATCTTCAAATGTGCTGTAGTCGATCTTGTTGTCGAGCCAGACTATGTGCCATTGTCGAATCCTATTGAAAATGAGTTTTTGTCATTATAAGATTCTTCTTTTATGTTTATCTAGTTGTATAAGTTCATTATTGTTTAACTATGCCATTCTCTGTTTAAATATATTATGTTCCCATTTAAATATTATATTTTACGTTTAATTTATTTTGTCTTTATTTAAATATTTGAATTGACATTTAAATTTTTAATTTATCATGTAAACACTTTATGTCTATGCTTAACATATTGATCGTTGTTGTTTAAACTGAATTGTTGGCAGGAATTCGGATTCTGTGAGCGTTCCAATCCCACCCCATGGTGACCCTGATGGTGTAGGATGCCTTCCTTCCTCGTCAGATCAATCTGAAATGTTGTCGTTAGATATCGGACAACGTTTTGAAGGCGTTGAACATTTCAGGGACGCACTTCGAAATTTTGCAATCAAACGGAATTTTGACTTCAAATTCAGAAAGAACGAAAAACACCATGTGACTGTATAATGCACTGCCGATGGTTATCAATGGCGTCTTCATGCTTCAAAAGAATATAATAAAAATACTTTCAGAATCAAGACAGTCAACCCGTCACACACTTGCGGTAATGGAATAGGATCGGTATCACATCCGAAAGCATCCAAAAAATTTATAAGTGCATGAATGATTCAGAAGCTCAAGGACCAGCTCTTGTACAAGGCCATCAACATTCAGAAGGACATGTTGCGGGAGCATGGTGTCCACATTCCATACAAGCAGTCTTGGTTGGGAAAAGAGCATGATCAGGAGCATGGCCTCCAGCTATGATTTGTTGCTTTAATACATGGATAAGGTGGTTGAGACGAACCCCGGCAGCATTGCTATTGTCGAAAGAGATGGTGAGCATTTTAAACGTGCATTCTTTTCTTTCAATGCGTGTATTTTGGGATTCAAGAGAGCTTGCAGGCCGCAGCTGTTTCTCGATGGTACCTGCCTCCTTGGAAAGTATTGGGGTACTCTATTGGGTGCCATAGGCAAAGATGAAAATAATGGTTTTTTCCACATCTCTTTTGGTATTGTCGACAACGAGACCGATGCCAATTGGACATGGTTCATTTCCAAGTTAGGTGATGCTTTATATGATGAAGGAGATTATCAAGAGATAATTACATTCATGTCGGACAGGTCTAAGGCCCTTGTGAATGCTATTGCGAGAGTCTTCCTTTCTTCCCCACATCCATAGTGTCTTTGACATTTGGAGGTAAATTTTATGAAAGCTAACGTCAGACTTGAGAAAGCATTGAGGGAGGACTGCTAATCTATATACTTTCGTATTGCATGGGCATCGACGACTAAAGATTTCAATGAGACCGTGAATGAACTTCAGGCCACATCACCTGAAGCCCATCACTGGTTCATTAATAAATCGGATATGGCACATTGGTCGAATTATCTCTTCAGAGGTGGACGTTTGGGTGAGATGTATTCAAATGTTGCGGTGTTATTCAATGCATGGATCAAAGAATTCTGCATTTACCGGTGATGAAAATGGTCTACTCCATTAGGTATTCGAAATTAAATTAATTTCATTATTGTGCAAAAATCTATGTCTATGTTTAACTTTCTTACTCTTCACTTAAACATTTCTCCTACACTTTACACATAATTGTTACTGTTTAAATATCAGTGTCTTTGTTTAAAAATGTTCGTGTTCTACGTTGTACAGGTTCAAGTTGATGCGCGTGTTATGCAACTGCCTTGAGCAAACGAACAAATGGGAGACCTACTTATGCTCGGACATACATTCGAAGGTAGAGATATTTGGTGAGGACAACCAAAATCTTCATGTTGGTCGTTGTGTCGATGATCGTTATGAAGTGATTGACCAGTGTAGCAATTCTGTAGATCTTACCAATAGAACTTTATCATGTCGCAGATGGCAAGTTTATGATATCCCATGCAAACACGCTTGCACTGCAATAATGCAGACAGACACCAAAGTTCATCAAATTATTAGTGGCTACTTCACCGTCGATAATTACAAACTGGTGTATAAGGAAGCTATATTCCAAGTACCTAACAATGAGAAGCCTACGGACGGAAATCGTGAACTGCGTTTGCGATCGCCAGTGACCAGAAGACAACCTGGGCGTCCTAGATGAAAGATGATCGAGTTGCAAGTGTTTGAGGTCCATGAGTTACATTGCATCTACTGCCACGGCTCCGGTCACAATCGTAGATCTTGCAATGAAACTGTCATCGACTAGGATTTAGAAATAAACAAATGTTTAAAAAGAAACAAACTTAATTGAGTCCCAACTTTTGATATTTAAACAAAGAAACTCTTATCCTTAATAGGTAACACATATATTTAAATAGAGATATTGTTTGTTTAAACAGAGACTACTTTATTTTAACATATTATCCTACATTGTTTGTTTAAACAGAGACTACTTTATTTAAAACATAAACACTGATATTTAAACAATAAAATTGAAATTTAAACAAAGAAAGTCAATTACATAAGTATACTGACTAGTAGATTTATATTGAAAAATTTGTCATGTCAATTCTATTTCCATGCAGTCAAAGACCCCGTTTTCTCAGTGATGCTGGTTTCCCTTCCTTCCTTAAGTATGCGAGCAACATACTTTAATCTCAGATAAGGGACGTTTGGTTGCGGTAGCCGTAGCTTTTCATCATTGAGTAATTGCTTGATAAACCGCGTGACATAGACGGCGTACTCGACACTTTCTTTTTTTTGTCTTGGTGTTTAAATGTCGTGAACTAGTGGGTACTTTGTGGTCACCATCTCGCCGAACTCCATATCGATACAAGTGTCAAATAGTCTCCGTTTTCGAGGTATACAATTTGAGATTAGAATACCGATTATTTACCAAACACTATAAGTCAAACTCTATTTATCAAAGAACTTATCATTTCTAACGCGTCTTTACCGTGCTCTTCACTTTGCCATGAAGAATAATGCCTATATTCTTGTTTGTTATTGTCAAATACCACGACATAGAAGTGGTCATTCATGATTATCGGGAGGATGACAATATCAACATCATACAAATTGCACGCGCCATCTCCGATCATAGCGAAAGTCGTGTCAGACGCTTCTTCTTGCTTTGACATAAATAGCGCCAGTCGTCGTGTGATGGAGGCGCACTTCTTATAAGGATATGATAATTTGCTCAGTGACTTTTGTATTATGCATACGAAAGTGTCCATCACATCGTCTGACACCATGTCCTTCCTGTCAAGCAGCGTGAATAGTCTGGACCATGTGGTGCTAGGAGAGTCATTCATCCACACAATAGTGCTGCGGTTAATGGTAATAGATATAATTAAATGATATTGAAAATATTTAGATGATATCTTAACTATTTAAATGATATTTCAACTAGTTAAACAATAACTACATAAATTAAAGGTTAACATATAAATGTAAACAACAATATAAAAACTTCAAACTTATTTGTCCATAGAGTAGTTGAGGAAGATCCTTATCAACTCCTACTCGAATTTGTTTAGTCGTGATTGTCCAAGATATTTTTTTTCTTCGGAATAAAGTCTTTCCGAACTTCTTCATACTGTTGGTTGCCAAGGATCATATCTCTCATTGTTTTTTCGGTGACAATCCCTTGCCACTTGTCAACAACTATTTTGGGGTCATTATGCGGCACATTTGTTGACGATTATCGGTGTTTAGCACCAGCAGTATCTTACTTTGATGTGGCCACAACAACAGCATCAATCGGAGTCATATTCTTACATGCTTCTTGTTGTTGTGGGATTGTGTCTGCCTTCGATGCGGTATTGTCGGCCGCTAGTTCCACGGTGGGCATGATTTGGTTAACGACAGACTCAATAATATTCTCAGCCGCTTCCATGTCAACAGCATGAATGAGAGACACACCTAGCTGGTTCTTGTTTTTCAGGGATTGTGTCCACCTTCGATGCCGCACTGTTGGTCACCGGTTCCACCATGATGGGGATTTCGTTGACAATAGAGTCGACAATTTTATCAACCGCGGCAATGGCAACATCATTTACGATCTTCTCCAACATGATGGGCATGTCATCAACGGCGACAGACTCAATAACAATATTAGCCACCGATGGTGCTACTGTTGTTTCATCGTCAACCGATGGTGGATACAGAGGTATTATTATTTTCCTCTTTTTTGCAAGTCCCTTCAAACGTGGCCATCTTGGAATGGCCATCCCAATGAAGTCACCGTCATCAAATTCTGACGCCTCGTCCGTCCCGGGTGCTTCATTTGTTTGGAGGGACGGCGCAGTCGATTGTGACTGTCCTTCCAATGCCTCAACACGAGCAACAACCCGAGGGAACTCGGTCATCAATATCAGGCACACCTGCATAAGAGTTGCAGTGACATCGTTGTCTAGTGCCATTGGGGGGCTGCCATGGTCAGAACAGCCGCCACGGTCAAGGGGCTGCCTCAGTCGGAGGACTGTGGCAATCTGGGGACTGTCGTTGTCGTGGTCGGGGGGGATCTTGCAATCGGGCGGGGTAGGGGAGGGCCTCTACTGTGTCGAGGAATGCATGCTCGCGTTGGGCTGGAAGTAGGAGAACGACGTCGAGCGCGCACAAAAGAGGTGGCCTCTTATCTTGCCTTCGAGCAAGTGGTTCTAGAACAATAGCATCCACTAGGCGGTTGGCCCGAACAAATATATCTTTATCAGCATTCACCGAGACCAGCTCAGGAAACTAACATATGTAAACCAAACAATCTCAGCGAAATCATTCAGTTTAAAAAATAACAAATATATTTAAACATTTAACTTATATATTTAAATGGTATTACATGGTTTTAAACATAAAACAAAATGTTTAAACTCTGAAGAATACTTTTAAATAGAAAATAAATACTGTTAAACGCTAAATACTATATTTAAACATTAACTACTATTGTTAAACACATTATTCATGATTTATTACCTCTTTTCCTTCGAGAGATGGCAAATTGGTTTCTATCGTCGTTTGCTTCTAGTAACTATTTTCACCGTAGCACAGCATCCTTGGGGTTGTGCCGAAATAGACTTTCTTTCCTGTTCTGGTCAGCTCAAAAAATCAGATGTTCAGCACGATCAAACAATCCTTAATATACCCTGTGTTGGTCTTCTTCCCCGCGCATCTAGCTTACACTCGAGCAGCTGCTTGTGGAATGTCCTCCATAAGCCACTTGTGTGTCACTTACGCCCATGCGTATCGCTCTAGGGCAAGTAGATCATCGACAGAATCAATGATCCAATTCAGAAACGAGCATGAGGCATTCGGTTAGAGGATGGTACCCATGAGGTACACCATCACTTATTTGACAAAATTTTCTTCTTCTAAACTCTGTCGAACAAGTTGCTCAAGAGTTCTCTTGATGGAGTCTTTATGTCTCTCGTAGGTTTTTGATAAATACCTCTCTTCGAAAGATGAGCGTGTTTTCTTCTTCTGAAACATGATTGCATCTCTATTGCAATGCAGACCAAGAACGAGGGCCACATCTTCAGGCCTGAAACTTAGTAGGCTTTCCCCGATCCTGAATTTATTGGTGCGGCCATCGTACATTTGCAATAGAAAATCAAGAATGGCCCTATCTTGGAATACAGCTTCCAGCTCAGTTCATGCTGCAAATGGTGTCCTTCAGATGATCTCCTAGTGTAAAGGGGTCATGTGAACTTTTAATTTAGCCAACATCTCCACTACCGGTGTTAAATAGCATCACCCATTAACTAGGTTGACCGCCATAATCACAAGCATGCGACAATAACAACACATTCAGCAGTATTCACAAATTTTTAAGCGGAAATATAAGGTTTTAAAAGGTAACCTCTCAATTTTTAAACAGGGATATCAGTTGTGAAACAGAGACCTAGATTCTTAAACAGAGACAACAATATTTAAACGAAGGCATACGTTTTTAAAATAAAACTCATTTCTTAAACGGAAACCTTATTTGTAAAATTGCAACCATATCAAATGAAAGGGGAAAGGTACATTATATACATTACACAAATCATAACAATCAAAAAACTATTTCGATCGTGTACACAGACGAAAATGTAAGACAAAATAAAACCCTAGTCGAGAAATCTCCCCGCTGACTAATAAAATCCCAGCTGAGAAATCCCCCTGCAGACTTCAATATCTTCTAATAAAAACAAAACCACAAAACAAAACAAAAAAAACTTTCTTTGTAACAGAATAGTTAACATAAAACCATAATCAAAATTTTTTCAATACCGTAGATTGCAAACTGATGAAATGCCGAATACTTGCGCTGGACTTCTCCTTCGAGACACTAGTGGAAAGGGAAAAGCTGAAATTACAGTGGATGTGCCGGTAGAGATAACTTCGGAAAGAGAAAAGCTGAAGACGCGAGTTGAGAAACTCGATGACCCCATGGTCTTTTGTGGCCCTTGATTACTCCATGAAAAGTTGGGATGATTCTTCCAACCTGAATTGTAGGTGTTGCTGTATGGATTCCCTTGAGGTCTCATTCCATTACCTACAAAGTCAACATTCTCAACTGAAGAAACATCACCTATGACGATTGGGCAATCGGAGGGAGCATGTCCTCCACCACAACCGGTGCAATTGGTCATGGCCGCAACTCTATTCGAAGCTATAAGATCTAGCTTCTTAATTAAACTCTCCACTTGGGCCGCCAATGTAGTTACCGCATCAATTTCATGGAGACCGGCCACCTTTTTCTTCTCCCTAGCGTTCCACTGGTAGCTATTTAACCCCATTTCCTCAATCAATTGACGAGCCTCGTCGGGGGTTTTGCTACCTAAGGTACCTCCTGCCTGCGACATCCAAGAGTTGCCTTTGTACTCGGGTTCAAACCATTGTAGAAGGTTTGAACAATCATCCACTCCGGGAATCCGTGTTGAGGACACTTTCGCAGGAGTTCCTTGAACCTTTCCCATGTCTCAAATAGAGACTCAATTCCAATCGCATAAAGGATGAGATCTCATTCCCTAAGATTTTGCTTGATTTTCCGGGAGGGAAATAACGGGCTAGAAAAGCTTCTACCATCTCCTCCCATGTAGTGATTGATGCTCTAGGTAATGAGTGTAGCCACTACTTCGCTTTCCCCTTTAAGGAAAATGGGAAGGCTCTCAATTTGATGGCATCATCCGTCACACCATTTATCTTCAGCATGTCACACACCTCGAGGAAGCTCTCTATGTAACTGTTTGGATCCTCATCGGCCAAATCGTTGAATTGTGCGGACTGTTGCAGCATATAGATGAATGCCGACTTTAGTTCGAAGTTTTGAGCTGTAATTGGGGGACGCACAATACTCGATTGTGTCCACAACACTGAAGGTCTGGCATAATCGGATAGTGTTCGTTGTTGCTCATTTTGTTCTGCCATGTTGTCAGATCATTCTACTTCCAAATCAGCTGGATTAGGCTGTTCTTGTACAGGTTCTTTCCCTTTCCTTTGAAGTGTACGCTCAAGCTCAGGGTCTCCTTCAATCAATATTGATGGATTCCCTCGGGTCATAACCTGGAGCTGCACCAAAAGTAAAGAAAAAAAAATCAGAACGATGATAGAATAAGAGGATATGAAATAGAATGTGTAGTGAAATAGCTAAGAAAACAAAGTGCAAAGTATCTTTAAACGCCTAGCTCCCCGGCAACGGCACCAAAAACTTGACAAGGTCCCCTTGCGTATATACCGCAAGTGCACGGGTTTGTCAAACTAATAATCCCGGGTGAGCGGGGTCGAATCCACAGGGAGTAGGGAGTAGAAACAATTAATTTGATTCTTAGCTATGTGGAATATCAACAGTGATAAGTGTGAAAATGATTCAATTCTCAACAATAAAAGCAACAAGTAAGAGGGCAAAAGTAAATAAGGGGGTAAGGCAATCGATAAAGATGAGGTACTTGGATGATGCTTCACCTAGGATAATCGCTTCAAGTGCAAGAACTCTCTATTATGCTTCCTAATCAATGCCATGGTGAGTCGTGGAAATCCTTACATACATAGTCCCAAATCTAAGGTTAACTATGCCTAACTCTATACATGTCCCGGAGAAGAAATCGAACAATCTCAACACCTCGCACTAGCATAGAGTTGCAATGAGCTCTAGGGATTCCAAGTGATAAATCTCTTCCTAAAAATAGACCTAACCCTTTGGTCCAGGCGGAAGGTCCCTAGCCACAATTAAGCCCTAGATACTAAGATCCTCTCAACGCTTCACTCCATTGCATGCGCAACTAGGCCCAGTGAAGGTTCATCCCTTAGAGCATTCACTCTATTATGGCCGCAAAGAACTCAAGGAATGGAGGTAGAATCTATCACGTCGGAAGGGAAAGGGGACGCTCCTGTACCTCTCGACTCACCCTCTCAACCCTCTCCAACCTAGCTTTGTCTAACGCTCGTGGTGTGTCACTCACTCACAAGGTTACCAACAAGAACTCTCAACCCTAGTGTCACTCTAAGGGAAATGTTCATACAATCAAGCATTCAAGGTTGGAACTCACAATAAACATCAATTTATTGAAAGCATAATAAAGAAGTTCAATGAAACGAATACATCCTAGGGTTCACAATCATCCAAGTACCCACTAGGGATTTAGCTCTCCATGGAGCTTAGTACAATCAAAGACATAGAATGTAAAAGCAATGAATCCATAAAGAAACCCCGTCGATAGTCGTGTCAATGGTCTTGTGGAAAGTTCTCTACTCATCATCCAAGGATTCCTTCGTCCGGTATAGGATACGCCTCGATCGAAGCTCCCTTACCAACCTTCTTCCTAATGGAATCACGATGTCGGAGCCGTAGAACCTCTCCCAAAACCTAGCCAATACCCCTCAAAACCCTAGCCGAAGCCCTCTCGCAAGTTGGGGAAAAGATGGAGAAAAGAATACCAAAATCGGGGCTGAATCGGCTTTAAATAGGGCAACTCCACGGGCGTGGACGATACACGCGCACGTGCGGAATTTCCACACGGGCGTGGGTAATTTCCACAAGCCGTGTGGATTCTCTGTTTCTCTGGTTTCTCAGCAGGCGTGAAGCGGTCTTTGCTACGATGCCCCTACCTGATGTTTCTACATTTCTCCTACTGACCTTCGACACGAATAACTTCCCAATTCCATACTTTCATCGGGGTAACGCAAAAGCGGGCACACGTTCACGTCGTGAATCACTTGCTTCTTCAATGATATATATGTTGGTGGAGCTCCCTGTTCTTGTATGCATAAGACGGAATGCTCGATCGTGGACCGCCTTTGTGCTCCTCTAAATGGATGTACTCACTCGAATCGCGAGGAGGTTGGCACACACTCTAGCATCTCACACCCGTCCTATGTCTTCGCATTTGAACCTTAGCAAGATCTCCTCCAAAAATAGGTGCATTATGATCCACATTGGCCTATTTCCTTCATACTCGGCCTCACAGCCCCTACTGCGTAAAAGTAACATAAAAACACACATATTAATGTAAAAACCTAGAAAAGTAATGCTCAACATAAGGAATGAACGCTTCGCATTCATATCGCACAAGCACTTATCACCCCCCACTACCTCTCAAACCGCCGAAATGATTGCACTGCCACAACTTCTCATTCAAGGGCAATTTCGTCTATAAAATTTAAAAATAACTCCGTTAACCACCGTTACATGATTTGGGGGTTTGGAAGCCATTGAGTTTAAAAGGAAGGGGTTTTTAGGGATTGCCAAATTAAGATGGTGTTTTTAGTAATATTGCAAACTTAGGGGTTTTTTTTTTGGCAATTTCACGTAAAAATAATGCGCCAAGAGGAGGGCTTTGATAATTTTTGTTCAAAATAATAGTTTTTATATGTTTAAATATATACTTAAAATTTTTAAAATTATATTGGCAGATTGGCTTTTGAAATGGCATCTTTTAATTTAATTTTAAAAAATCACAAAAATGACAAGAAAATTGCAAAAAAAAAAAGGGCGCAAACAAAGGCCTTATATGGCATATATTAGGTTATGTTTGTAAATATTATTTTACAATATAAGGTCATATATATTGGCGATTTATTTTTAAATAAATTTTTTTGTAAAAAAATATTTAAATATATTTTTCAAATTTTTAAAAATATATCTCACATTGGCTTTTGATATTGCAACTTTTAAATTTAATTTTGAAAAAATCATGAAAATAACAAAAAAAAATTTGAATAAAATGCAATTATTTCTATGTTATTAATTTCTATTTTTTTAAATTTAAGGATATCATTTTAAAATTTAAGGCCATATAGGTAATTCTTTTGTCTTTCCTTGAAATGTAAGAAAACAACCTAAGAATTCCTACCTTAAAAACCATCCATTGGCTTTTCTTGCTTACTTAGAAAACTATTGCCGTTTTCTTGGATTCAAAAAGATTGAAGAAGACTCATGCAATTGATCTCATGATCTCAATCTTACGATCAGATAATACATTAAATTTCAAGATATGGATCATCATAAGTAAACAATCCATCCTTAGGCAAAAACCTTTTCATTAATTATTTTATATTACTTGGATTATTGTTTACTTTTTTGAGCATCTAAAGTTGGCATCCTCATGTATACATATACATAGCTATTGAAAAGTTACCTTTACTTCCCCCACTATTAGATTAAGATGGAGAAGAAAGAAGAAGAGGAAAAACAAAAGGAAAACAAGAAGACATGACAAGGTAGTGTGACAGCCAAGGTCCCGTAAGGAACCAGAAACCAAGTCTGGTCTCTAGTCGGGGGCTACCTAAGTTAGGACAAATGGCACGGAATGATATCCACATGCAGGCTTGTGGAAGGAGTTCTAGGCCAACCAGGTTGCGTCAAATACTGCTTCAATGTCCGACACACCGACATCACTAGAGAAACACCTCCCAACCTTTGGGTAAATGAGAGACTCTTAACTTTAGACCCCATTGGTCATAGTCTTAGCTATGAGATCACAGAGAACAACATGGGTTTTACTAGATACATAGGAACATTGTAGATGGTGGATGGTGGTGGTGGTGATGATGGGGATGAAGGTGGATGTAGCTTGGAATGGGATTTTTAGGCTGATCTAGTCGATGGATTAAGTGAGGAGAGTCTTGTTTCTTATCTTCAGAATTTACATGGGGTCAAGTTTTGGATAGGCCACCGAACTTTGCTCATTTTTCAATTTGGTCACCATACTTCAATTTGTATCCAATCAGTCATCCAACTATAATTTCATTTCATCAGCCAGTCACCCAGAAAATTCCGACCCCTAATTGCTCATGTGGCCACCGGAGAATCCCAGTCATCATTACATGGTCATGTCATTTATCTCAAGTGGCATAGTGACTCAGCAAACTTATGCCTTGTCAGAAAATGATGCCATATTGGCATCTTCTTCTCCAAAAGCTTAGGCTGAATTGCCATTGTTCAACTCAGCCTACTCCATGGTTCTTACCCTTCCAAGCACCATGGCCTCCTCCTCAAAGGCCCTTTGATGCCGCCACTCATCACTGGAGATCCCGCCAGATCCCTCCACGTCGCACGGCCATCTTGTAGATAATTCCTCCACAGCTCTTCCCCACAACATACGCCGAGGCTCGGAGAAGCTTCTCCAGCTCCATCATGAACCTTTCATCTACTACGACGTACCTCGCCTTCTCCGCCTCGTCTCCTCTCCTATGCCGGAGTTGGCACTGGAGCACCACCACAACCATGCATAATAGCAGCCGCTACCATCGCGGCTTTCTCTTTTCCTGAAACTCAACAAGGCTTTCAAATTTGTTCTCAAACTAAACCAATGCCTCTCAGATCACCCGATTGTTGTTGCAGTGGTCTGCTACACCATGCTGAGACCTCATCGTAAGTCCCATAAACAATTGTTAATCATATATGGCCAACATCAACTCAAAATTACACAGCCAGTTCAAAGCTCCAGTTTAAGCCTTCTTTTTTTTTTTATTGTTCTCTATTCAATTCAGAACTTACTCTTTTTCCACTTTGACATGGCACCTCCAAGATGTTTGCTTTTGAGCTTCATAATGACCTGAAACAAAAGTATTTGCCTTCTTTAATCCCCCACCATTAATAGTATTTTGAGAAAAAATTTGCATTTTAATTAATTTTTCTACCTGTGATTTTTTTTTTTAATGTAGATTGATGCTTTCATCAAGTACAGGGAACCTAGAAGGAAAAAATAATTCTAAGCACCATGTATAAAATCAGAGTACCAATTAATATACAAAGTTGTAATCTTACTTTGCACCAGATACCTGGGCTTCCACACTGGCTTCTTCTCAGAAAGGATGACTGCTGCATTGTTCCTTGATTCTCTTTGCATTCTCATATTCAATATTGCTGCTCCTTTCAATGTTGTCATCAAAACTAGACATTAACCATCATTTTCATCCTACAATTTTTTTTCTTTTAAAGATCATAAGAAAGTTCTATTAATCTATCAATCTATCAATCCACTCACCGCTTTCATTATCCACATTGCTGTCGCAGCCCACAATGAGTGTCATGAGATCCCCGTGGGGTTCTCACATCCACTATTGATCTAATAGTAGAGTCCACTCTCTCACACTCCGGTTCCCGGCCCGCTTGAAATCTCTATATAGTGTGATGTTAAGAGCTAGGGTTGTGGAAGCCATGGTCGAGCACATCTTTGAGCGCTCATCATCCTCGATCTCGCGATGTAACAATTGTAGCACCACGACCATGCACTACACTCGCCACTTGTTACCTAAGAGGTTGTTGGTTGAGAAGAGCGCCGAACTAAGGGATCTCACCTGAGAGGTTATTGTGGTGGAGGTCGAGGCTGATTGCGGCTAGTATCTCACCATACTCCATCGGAATCCTGCCTGAGAGGAGATTAGAGGAGAGATTCAAGATCTAGACAAGGCGAGGAAGGGATGCGATGGATGACGGTAGGGTTCCGTTGAGTCGATTGGAGGAGATGTTGAGATACACAAGAGACTTGACTCGGAATCAGCCGGTGAGGAAGTTGCAGGAGAGATCAAGAGTATTGATGAAACAAAGAGTAGGAATGGTGGAAGGAATGTGGCCGAAGAGACGATTCCGAGAGAGCACAAGGCTATCTAGGTCGGTGAGGAAGCAGAGAAACACTGCCTGGGCGGACATGGCATTAGTTTGCTGACAAAGCACAAGTTTGTTGAGTCACTATGCCACTTGAGATATATGACATGAGCATGTAAGGATGACTGGGATTCTTCGGTGACCACGTCAGCAATTAGGGGTCGGAATTTTCTCGGTGACTGCCTGATGAAATGAAATTAAAGTTGGGTGACTGATTGGTTACAAATTGAAGTATGGTGACCAAATTGAAAAATGAGCAAAGTTCGGTGACCTATCCAAAAATTAACCCTGGTGGCATGGCTGGCAAGGTTGAAGATGCTCTTCATGCATGATTAATCATACCTTGTGAGTTTTCATTTATGCACTCCATTACTCACTATAATGGTTTGAGATTTTTTTTCTTTTACTCAATCTCTGTGTGTGTGTTTTTTCTTGGCTTTAAGTCTATTTTGCTTTATCTCTTTAGAATTCTTATCTGTTATTTGTCCTTGTTTAGTTTCTTTCGTCCATCTAATGTGCACTCTTTTCAATAAATTGTGCGTTTTTTTAAAATTGTGTTGGAGATCACTTGTTTTGATCTTATCTTTGTTCATGAAATGCACTTTGATTTTTCTTTTTCAATTTGTAGAGCTATATAATTTTGTTTGGGTGCTAATTTATTTTTTAAGAAAAACTGTGTTTGATCCAATGAATTTTTTGGTATTTGCGTGTGCGTCTGTGTGGGTTTTAGTGATCAAATCTCATTATATCAAATAAATTAATAAATATTGAAGATCATAAATTGGTTTTAACCTTTCTTGATATTAAAAATAATTGTGTGCGTGGCCAGTCCATAAAATAAAAGATGGTAAATGGCAACCAATTTGACTAATTTTATTTTTTATATATATAACTTGATATATTCACCAAAAAAAAAATAAGAATTTCTATTTAAAAATTCATTTAAATTTTTTACTGCTACTATACTATAAAATTAGGTTATGCACGGCTTAATTATTTCCCAAAATATGCTCCCACTATATTTATCTTCATGTGGCTATTTAGTATTTTTCATAAATTTTTCTATATAGGGATAATTTTTTAATAAGATAATAAAAATACATTTTTGACCATTCAAAAACTACATTTCTTTGGTGTGTAAGGTTCGGGTTTTACTGTAGCATTCCCGATGTTACTGTAGCACCGGAAAACTTTGGCCTTTTATTGTATTTCTTTGATCCAAATTGAAGCTTTTCATTCATTGAACTTATTGGAACTAGGTTTACTCCATTCTGAGGTCGTTTGGGTCCAAAATGACAATGTTTTGCCCTAAAACCCTAAGGTTTCGTATTAGACATGTATAAATGCATTTGCATGCATTTTCTTTTAGCTATCATTCTTGTGTTCATTAGTATTTGGATTCCCTGCTTGTATCTAGGTGGCGAAGCACCTCCAAAGGGAAGGAAACCGCCAATCAGTGTGCGCGTTTCCATGCGAGGCAACATGTCTTGTGAGTGGGTTATGTTGAATGCACAATTCTAATTGAATATCGAAAATATTTTAATTGTTTTCTGAAATGATTTCCATGGCCTTATCATGTTTTAAATCACTATTTCATGGATGAGAAGAAAACATAGATGACCGCTAGAAACTATGTTTTATTTGGAATGACTTGTGGTTTACTCTCTGAAAAATCATGAGAACGCTTACTAAGGACATACATGTTTGGTGGATGAATGAAAATTGTTGATTATTACAATGAGTTCATTAAGCTTATGTGTTATAAGTGAAATTAATTATGTATGTTCAATGGATGATTTAATCTCCCTAGTGATGTATAATTTCTAAAGTTTTGAGGCATAATGTGATAAATATGGTACATGGAACCTGATGAAACCTTGAATGCTAAGGTATATAATTACACTTATGTTGAAATTGATGAAATTTGTTCTTGTAAGTATACTGTAGGGTGCTTAATTATAGTTGATCATATTGTGGTATATATATATATATATATATCGGGTGGATGTCAATGATTATGATTATTATTTTAAATGGAATTTCTTTAGAATGTTGATGATGAATAGCTTGAGTTATATATATGACAAGTGTTGAATTGCAAAAACTGAATATTCTTGTGAATTTCTAATAATAGTTTGATTTAACACTCCTAAGAGGAGATAGTGAACTTGTGAGTATTTTGACAATGGGATTATTATAGATGAAGCAAATATTAATGTTGAGGTAATGACACTATGATAAGGATCTAAGACCTTGTTGAGTATAAGAAATGGTTGAATAGTAAAGACTTGTGAAAGTAAATACTGATGATGCGTAAAGAAGGATTTAATCAATATATATTGGCACGTGAGATTATAGGTGATGAGATGAACATATTTTCATGACTTGTAAAGTATTTAGAGGTTGTGATTGACTGGACCTTGGGGATTAATCTTGTACTTTGAGGAAAAATTAGTGAGCTGAAGAAAGAGAAAGCTGGAATGATCCTAAGTAACTTGAGGTTTAACTAGACCAAAAGCCATGTTTGTTCCGACGTACTTTTTTTATTGTATTTCTAA
The DNA here is from genome assembly GCF_009730915.1 of Dioscorea cayenensis subsp. rotundata. Lineage (NCBI taxonomy): Eukaryota > Viridiplantae > Streptophyta > Magnoliopsida > Dioscoreales > Dioscoreaceae > Dioscorea > Dioscorea cayenensis. The sequence continues at coordinate 42,674 of NW_024086659.1, forward strand.
CTTAATGTTTCTTTTTCTACACTATTGGCATCTACTTTTTAGAAATGGTTTGTAAAACCTTTCACTTGTATAAGCATGCTTTTTGATATTTATGGTTATGAAAAACAAAAGGGTTTTTTATTTCGAATGACATGTTCTTCTAGATTGTGGATATTATAATGCGCTTTAATATTGGCTGGTTTTATTGTCTCAAAGCAATGCTTGAGCTTCGCATATTATTGTGTTATTCTTTGGCATTTGGACGTAAATCTTTTTGAATGTATTGGCACATCGGATTGGAATACTTTTTGAAAGTTTACATGCATTGCTATGCTTTGGCTTTGGATTGGTGGAAATAATGTTTATTCCCGATATGTGAATGCTTGTCCTGGATAAGGACCTTGTGACGTGAGTGATTCAGATTGTATTATTGCTACAGCTATATGTTGGTTTGGATGGTGACGGCGGGCTAAGGCCCGACTACTGCAGTAGTGGGTCCCAACGGGCCAGCCTTTAGAGGTGGCGTTGTGGACTCGGTGTTGATTTGTCCGGATCGGTGGGAGCGTAGAGCCCTCGATTGGATGATACATCGGGATCCCGGGGTCGCCACACTGGGACCGGTAGGGCCAACGTCAAAGGTGCGAAGACCTTGACGGCTCTCAACTTAGTCGCGACGGCGGCTAATGTTGGAGAGAGTGTTTTTAGGCCATTGCTTATTGATCGAGAATTTTATTTGTTTAAGTTGGTATTTCTACTCATTTTGGGAACTTATATCCAAGTATTTGTTTTATACATGTTAAGGTTTTGTCGATGCTCGTGAGAACCTATGTTTTTGGTTTTTAAATACCAAGGTTTCTTATATTACACTTTCATTGTGTGGAAATTGTGAAGCGTTTTAGTTTACTTATGTTATTGTAAAATGTGTTTATTGTATTTCATCGATTTGTTTTGATATTCTGTTACATTTGTGCTAACCCATTCATCGAGTGACTATGGTTACTCACCCCTCCTCTCTTCCGGGTTTTAGTGGTTTGGGTCGTCATAGCGAGGCGAAGTGTTAGCAGTTTGCATTCCAAGTCAGGTTGTTTATTTATTGTTAATCAGGTTGCATTGTATGAGTGCAAAGTGGATCCACTAGTGTTCTTAACTCAGAATCGCTGATTTGTATATCTTTCACTTTCATCGTTAATTCTTCGAGTGAAAGTTTTGCTTTTGTACCTTTTATTATTGTGGTGTTGTTTAGCGAGAGTTTGTGAGCCTCTGCGATGACTCGAGGGTTGAGTGGTGTGTGTTCCTCCTCGGGATCGTCGCGGCGATTGTCACATGGCGGGCCCGCGGGTCGGGACGTGACAGACCATGTGTGTGAAAGCTAGTGTTTAA
>NW_024086660.1:0-209925 GCF_009730915.1 Dioscorea cayenensis subsp. rotundata
CCCAATTTCAACATCCATCTTTTTCCCCATCGGGAGAGAGGGCGGAGGCTAGGGTATGGATAGGTATTGGCTAGGGATTGGGAGAGGTTCTATGACTATGAAATCGCTCTTTGTTTGGAAGAAGGTTAGTGGGAGAGCTTTCGTCGGCACCGATCCGGCGAGTTGTACCCTAGGCCAGACAAAGACCCTTGGATGAGTAGAGTACTCTCCACAAGACCATCGCCATGACTATTAAGGGGATTTTCCATGGATTCTTTGCTTTTATATTTGATTTCATTGATTGTAATTAGCTGTATGGATAGCTAAACCCCCTAGTGGGTACTTAGGTATTTGTGAACCCTAGGATGTATTCATTTCATTGAACTTCTTTATTATGCTTTCAATTAATTAATGTTTTATTTGAGTTCCAATATTGAATGCTTGATTGTATGAATACTCCCTTAGAGTGACACTAGGGTTGAGAATTCTTGTTGGTAACCCTTGTGAGTGAGTGACACACCACGAGGGTTGAGAGGGTGAGTCGATAGGTAGCGGAGCGTCCCCTTTCCCCTCCGGTGTGATATATTCTACCTCCATTTCCTCAAGTTCTTTGTGGTCATAGTAGATTGAATGGGTTAAAGGATGACATTCCACTTGGTCTTAGTTGCGGGTGTAACGGAGTGAAGCGTTGAAGTGATTTTAGCACCTAGGGCTTAATTATGGCTAAGGACCTTCCACCCAGACCAAAGTGTTAGGTCTACATCTAGGAAGAGGATTTATCACTTGGAATCCCTAAAACTCATTGCAATTCTATATGAGTGGAAGGTTGAGAGGTTATTCAATTTCTCCTCCTGGACATGTATACAGTTAGGCATGGTTGACCTTAGATTTAGGACCATGTATTTAAGGATCTCCACGACACATTATTGCATCAGTTAGAAAGTATAATAGAGGGTTCTTGCACTTGAAATGATTGTCCAAGATAGAACAAAATCCGGGGACCCCATTTATATTGATTGTCTTACCTTCTCCCTTACTGGTGCTCTCTTTCTTGTTCTTTTACTTTTGTTATTTCACATCTTGTCACACATATCACTATTTATATTTCTCTTAGTTAAGAAACAATTTAAATGTTTTTATTCCCTACTTCCTGTGGATACAATACCCCACTCATCTGGGATTTTATTACTTTGACAAACTTGTGCGTTTGTGGGATATACGCAAGGGGCATTGTTAGTCTACATCTAGGAAGGGGATTTATCACTTGGAATCCCTAAAACTCATTGCAATTCTATATGAGTGCAACGTTGAGAGGTTATTCAATTTCTCCTCCAGGGCATGTATAGAGTTAGGCATGGTTGACCTTAGATTTGGGACCATGTATTTAAGGATCTCCATGACTCATTATTTGATCAGTTAGAAAGTATAATAGAGGGTTCTTACACTTGAAATGATTGTCCTAGGCGGAATAATATCCAGGTACCACATTTATATCGATTGCCTTACCTTCTCCTTTACGTGTGCTCTCTTTCTTGGTCTTTTACTTTTGTTATTTAACATCTTGTCACACATATCACTATTCATTTTTCACTTAGTTAAGAAACAATTTATGTTTTTTAATTCCCAACTCCCTATGGATACGAAACTCCACGCATCTAGGATTTTATTACTTCGACAAACCCGTGCACTTGCGGGACATACGCAAGGGCGTAGTGACTTAGCATACCGAGGCATCTGAGGCAATGCCTCCATAAAGGAATGTTGATATGCAATTGCTTGAATAGACCGAAGAAATTCTTGTATTGCTCATCATTTTGGTCGTTCTTCAATCTGGAAGGATAAGGGATTCTTGGCTTGTAGTGTGGGGATACCACCTCCTTTTCTTTGCTAGCTCTCTCCCCAACCTCCACGACCTCGGGTGCTTCAACATTGGTCTTATCAATTGGAATCCTATCCTCAACATCACGACCACTTCTCAAATCGATCGCCTTCACATGTTCTCTTGGGATAGTCTCGGTATTACTCGGCAAGCTTCCTTGTCGTCTCTCCGATAGAGACTTCGCGATTTGCCCAAGGATTTCTCTAGATCGGTCATCTGGATCTCCAAGCCGGAAACTTTATTCCCTATGTTTGGGGCTTGTCATAGTTGAAAACCTGGTGGTACTATGGCCTTTTTCTCCACTTAGTTACTCCATGAGAAATTAGAGTGGCTTCTCCACCCTTGGTTGTAGGTGTTGCTATACGGCTTACCTTGTACCCTTCCCTAATTGCCCACAAAGTCTACTTGTTCAATTGGGGCAGAAATAGTAATAAAAATAGGATAATCCGATGGCATATGTGAAACCCCACAACCATTACAACTTGTGATAGTGGCCACCCTTGGTGAAGTCAATATATCCAATTTCTTGCACAACGCCTCTACTTGTGCTGCTAAGGATGTCAACGCATCAATTTCATGGATTCCAACTACTTTCTTTTCTTCCATTGCATTCCATTAGTAGCTATACATGGCTATTTCCTCTACCAACTATTAGGCTTCTTCAGGGTTCTTGTTCCCAAATGTACCTACTGCGACGACATCTAGAAGTTGTCTTGGGCTTGGATTCAACCTATTGTAAAAGGTGTAAATAATCATCCAGTCGAGCAATCCATGTTGTTGGCATTTCCACAAAAGATCCTTGAATCGCTCCCATGTCTCAAACCAGGACTCGAGCTCCATCTGAACAAATGACGATATCTCATTACGAAGCTTTGCAGATTTTCCCGAAGGGAAGTACCTTGTAAGAAAAGCTTCGACCATCTCATTCCATGTCGTGATGGATGCTTGTGGGAAAGAGTAGAGTCACTGCTTTGCTCTTCCTTTTAGAGAGAATGGGAAAGCCCTCAATCGTATAGCATCATTAGTAACACCATTGATTTTCATCATGTCATAAACCTCCAAGAAGTTTTCAATATGGTTGTTTGGAACCTCATTGGCCAAACCATTGAACTGCGCAGACTGCTATATTATCTGGATGAATGCCAGCTTCACCTCAAAATTTAGAGTTGTAATCGGGGGTCGCACAATGCTAGATTGTGACCCCAATAGTGACGGTCTAGCGTAGTCAGAAAGTGTTCTCTGTTGCTCATTCTGTTTTGTCATGTTGTCAGATCCTTTAACTTCCACTTCAGCTAGATTCGATGATTCTTGCACAGGTTCTTACCTTCTTCTAAGTGTACGCTCAAGCTCAGGATCTCTTTCAACAATTTGTGAAGGGTTCCATCGGGTCATAACCTGGGGCTACAACCAAAAAGAAAAGAAAAATCATAACGATGATAGAATAGGAAAATGTGAAATAGAATGAATGATGAATTGCTAAAATAGCAAAGTGCAAAGTATTTCTAAACACCTACTCCCTAGTAACGGTGCCAAAAACTTGACAATGGCCCTTGCGTGTGACCCGCAAGTGCACAAGTTTGTTAAAGTAATAAATCCTAGGTGAGTGGGTATCGTATCCACAGGGAGTATAGAATAAAAATACCAAGATTGTTGTCTAACTAAGGGAAGACGGAATAATGATTTTTGTTGATAAAATGTTATGAACGCAAGAATAAAAGAAACAAGAAAGAGAGAAGCACAAAAAGATAAGATGTAAGGCAATCAATAGAAGTGGGGTAGTCGGATATTAATCCACCTAGGACAATTGCTTCAAGTGCAAAAACAACTATTACATCTCCTAATTGATGCTTAATGAGTCGTAGAAATCCTTAAACACACGGTCCCAAACCTGAGGTCCACCAAAGGTCAACCGTGACTAACTCTACACTATATCCCGAGGGAGAAATCGATCAATCTTAACACCTCATACTGTGTAGAGTTGCAAGTCACTCTAGGGATTCCAAGTGACAAACCCTATTCCAATGTATAGATCTAACTCTTTGGTCCAGGCGAAGGACCCCTAGTCATAATTAAGCCCTAGGCGCTAAAGTCACTTCAACGATTCACTCCGTTGCCTATGTAACTAAGCCCCAATGAGGTCTCCCTTAGTTCATTCACTCTACTATGACTGCAAAGAACTCTTGGAACGTGGAGGTAGGATAAATCACATGGGAGGGGAAAAGGGACGCTCCGCTACCTCTCGACGCACCCTATCGACTCTCTTTAATCTTGCAGTGTCTAACCTTCATGGTGTCTCACTCACTCACAAAGGTTACCAATGTAGACTCTCAACCCTAGTGTCACTCTAAGGGAGAAATCATGCAACAAGCATTCAAGGTTGAAACTCAATTAAAAATATCAATTAAGGAAAATATAATAGAAGATTAATGAAACAAATACATCCTAGGGTTCACAAATCTAAGTACCCACTAGGGGTTTAGCTATCCTTTGAGCTGGTTACAATCAACAATGAAATCGAATATAAAACTAAGTAATCCATAGAAAATCCCCTTGGTAATCATGTCGATGGTTTAGTGGAGTAGCCTCGTCGTCTCCAAAGGTCCCCTTGTCCGGCCTAGGGCACACCTTAATGGGTCGATGCCGATGAAATCTCACCTAATAACCTTCTTCAAAGTGGAGCGCAGTGTTGAAGCCATAGAACCACTCCAAAAGCCTTGCCAAAACCCCTCTCAAAAGTTAGAGAAAAGATGGGAAAGAAAATGATGAAATCGGGGCTGAATTCCGGCTTTTAAAGGGCTGGTGGATGTTCCACACGCCCCTGTGGAATTTTCACACAGGAGTGTGGATTCTCTGGAAATCTGATTTTAGGCCAATTGTGAACAGTAACCTACAATAGTGATTGCTTTAGTACCTAGTACAGTACCGGCACAAAAATACTCCCAAGACAACACTTTTTATGAGGGTAACATAAATGGGCACACGTTTATGCCGTAGATCGCGTCATTTCTTCAATAAACTGGTTCATTGGTGAAGATATTGCAATCATTGTACAAGTTGGGATACATAAATGCAACTACCTTTATGGCTCTCCAACTCATTATAATGGCCTGAATACATGAAGGTTGACACACATTCATGTATCTTAGAGCCCCACTTGTGCCTTTGCATTTGTTGTTCCAAGATTCCACCAAACAGTGCATTCACAATCTACATTTGGCTTCTTTTGTTAATACTTAGCTTCACAACCCTACATGCACAAAAGAATACAAATACACATGTATTAGCACTTAAACCTGATAAAAGTCATGCTCATCGTAAGGAAAGAAAACTTCGCATTCTTAACACATAAGCATTTATCAATCTTTCAAGAACCTAGCATACTGAGGCATTTGAGATAATGCCTCCATAAATGGAATGTTGATGTGCAATTGCTTGAATAGACCTAAGAACTTCTTGTATTGCTCATCATTTTGGTCGTTCTTCAATCTTAAAGGTTAAGGGATTCTTGGCTTGTAAGGTGGGGGTACCTTCTCTTTCTCTTTGTTAGCTCTTTCCTCAACCTCCATGACCTTGGGTGCTTCAACATTGGTCTTCTCACTCAGAAGCCTACCCTAAACCTCATGATCACTTCTCAAAGTGATTGCCTTTATATGTTCTCTGGGGTTAGTCTTGGTGTTACTCGGCAAGCTTCCTTGTGGTCTCTCCGATGGAGACTTCGTGATTTGCCGTACTTGATTCTCTAGATTGTGCAATGAAGAGTATAGCCTCGACCGATTAAAACTGCGTATTCAAAGATTGGACAAATTGGGTTAAGGCTTTCTCTAGATTAGTCATTCGGGTCTCCAAGCCTGAACCTCTATTCTCCATGTTTGGGGCTTGTTGTTGTTGAAAACCTGATGGTGCTATGGCCTTTTATTGCCCTTGGTTACTCCATGAGAAATTAGGGTGGTTCCTCCACCCTTGGTTGTAGGTGTTGCTATAAGGATTACCTTGTACCCTTCCCAAATTGCCCACAAAATCTACTCGTGATAGAGACCATCCTCGGTAAAGTCAATGTATCCAATTTCTTGCCCAATGCCTCTACTTGGGCTGCTAAAGATGTAACCACATTAATTTTATGGAGTCCGACCACTTTCTTCTTTTCCCTTGCATTCCCTTGGTAGCTATTCATGGCCATTTCCTCTACCAACTATCGGGCTTCCTCAGGGATCTTATTCCCAATTGCACCTCCTGCGGTGTCATCTAGAAGCTGCTTGTATTTGGGTTCAACCCATTGTAAAAAGTCTGAATGATCATCCACTCGGGGAATCCGTGTTGTGGAAACTTCCACAATAGGTCATTGAATCGCTCCCATGTCTCAAACAAGGACTCGAGCTCCATCTGAACAAACGACGATATCTCATTGCGAAGCTTTGCCGATTTCCCCGGATGAAATTACCTTGCAAGAAAGGCTTCGACCATTTCATTCCATGTCGTGATGGATTCTTGTGGTAAAGAATGTAGCCACTGCTTTACTCTTCCTTTTAAAGGGAATGGGAAAGCCCTCAATCTTATAGCACCATCCGTAACACTGTTGATCTTCAGCATATCTCAAACTTCCAAGAAGTTTTCAATATGATTGTTTGGGTCCTCATCGACCAAACCATTAAATTGTGCCAACTACTGTATCATTTGGATGAATGCTAGCTTCAGCTCAAAATTCGGAGCTATAATTGGGGGTCACACAATGCTACATTGTGTCCCCAATACTGACGATCTTGCGTAATCAAAAAGTGTTCTTTGTTGTTCATTCTATTTTGCCATATTGTCAGATCCTTCAACTTCCACTTCAACAAGATTCAACGGTTCTCGCACAAGTTTTTTACCCTTCCTTCTGAGTGTATGTTCAAGTTCAGGATCATCTCCAATTAATATTGAAGGGTTCCCTCGGGTCATAACCTGGAGCTGCATCAAAATAAATAAAAACAAATCAGAATGATGATAGAATAAAAAGATGTGAAATAGAATGAATGATGAATAGCTAAGATAGCAAAGTGCAAAGTGTCACTAAATGCCTATTCCCCAGCAACGGTGCTAAAAACTTGACAACGCCCCTTGCGTGTGACTTGCAAGTGCACATGTTTGTCAAAATATTAAATCCCAGGTGAGTAGGTATTGTATCCACTGGTAATAGTGAATAGAAACACAATGATTGCTATTTAACTATATTGAGAATAAATCAATGATAGTGTGAATAAGATTGATATGAAAAGACTAAAAGAAATAAGAAAGAGAGGCATGATAAAATGGGAGGAAAGGCAATCGATAGATGTGGGGTATTCGGACAATGCTCCCCCTAGGACTAATGTTTCAAGTGCAAGATAAAATTTTATGTCTCCTAGTTGATGCTTAATGAGTCATGGACATCCTTGAATATAGGGTCCCAAACCTAAGGTCAACCCATCACACTAAGCCCCGTTGGAGAAATCAAACAGTCTCAACACATCACACTGTGTAAAGTTGCAAGATGATCTAGGGATTCCAGGTGATAAACCATATTCCTATGTGTAGATCTAACCCTTTGGTCCAGGCGAAAGATCCCTAGTCATAATTAAGCCCCAGTTGCTAAAGTCTCTCAACCCTAGTGTCACTCTAAGTGAGAAATCATTCAATAGGTATTCAAGATTAGAACTCAATTAGAAACATCAATTAAGGAAAGAATAATAAAAGGTTAATGAAAAAAAACATCCTAGGGTTTACAAAATCCAAGTACCCACTAGGGGTTTATCTCTCCATGGAGCAAGATACAATATATAATGAATTCAAAAGTAAAAACATGTAGTCCATAAAAAAAAAACACCTCGGTATTTGTGTCGATTGTCTTGTGAAGTGGCCTCGTCTTCTCCAAAGGTTCCCTTGTCAACCCGAGGGCACACCTCGCCGGATCGGTGCTGATGAAAGCATCCCCAATAACTATCTTCCAAGAGAATCATTGTGTCAAAGCCTTAAACCACTCTAAAAGCCTTGCCAAAGTCCCTCTAAACCCTAGCAGTCGGCCTCTCCAAAGATGGAGAAAAGATGGGAAAAAAGATGCTCAAATTGGGCTGAAAACGGCTTTAACTAGGCTGGAATAGGGCATCCACACAGCCCTATGGATGTTCCACACGCCCCCGTGAAATTTTCACAAGTGTGTGGGTAATTTCCACACCCATGTGGATTCTCTGGAATTCTGATTTTCTGCGGGCTTTGAGCGATCGCCAGATTGCTACATTAGTTTGCTATAACGTGCAATCCCACGAATACTCAATCCGCTTTCATCGAGTCGGCATAAAGCGGGCACACATTTATACCAGTAGATCACGTCGCTTCTTCAATAAACGAGTTCATTGGTGAAGATATTGCTATCATCGCACATGTTGGGATACACAAATGTGTCTGCCTTCGTGCCCCTCCAACTCATTGTAATGGCTTGAATACATGGAGGTTTGCATACATTTACGTATCTTAGAGCCACACTTGTGTCTTCATGTTTGTTGCTTCCAAGGTTCCACCAAACAGTGCATTCACGATCTACTTTTGGTTTCTTGTCTTAGTACTTAGCTCCACAACCCTACATGCGCAAAAGAACACAAATAAGTATTGATACAGAATTTCTTCTGATCAAATCCTCATACGATTGCATTAATAAATGGGGAATTCTCTTATTAGAGCCGGAACACAACTTGGTTAAGCCCTAATATTGGAGGGGTACAAAATACCCGATGGTCACGGCGTATTTGTACATGAATCCCTTCCAGACTTGGTGTGTCTAGTACTTGGGCGATGGTCACACTACCGAGTACAACCTAGGAGTTGGTTTACAGAGTTCTCATGTAAGCAACACATCAAATGCACCAATAATGAATCACAAACATACAACAATTGCAATAGACAAAATTAGATCATCCAAATACACAAGTTCACCCCAAGGTTCACCGGCATCCGGTGACCTTGGGGTCTACTCGTCCATGCAAACAAATACAAACAATAGGTCCATGAAAACAACTACAAATGGTATAAGAAAACTCCCTCAAACAATAGAAGTGAGATGATGAGCCAAGTTAGGTGGAAAGCTTTCATGGATGTTGCGATTGGGGCGGCTTCCCTCGTCATCTACAAGCTCGTGAGATTTGGGAAGGTATTTTCCTCCAAGCAAAGCGGCGAAGTTAACGCAAGAAATTTCAGCCTTCAAACAAGGAGAATCGGAGACTCTATTTGAAGCTTATGAGAGATTCAAAGACCTTCTTCGAAGGTGCCCCCATCATGGCTTTGCTTCTTGGATGCGGGTTTAGATCATCTACAATGGGTTGAATTATGCAACTCGTTAATTAATTGATGCCGCAGCTGGTGGATCTCTTAGTAACAAGTACCCTGATGAGGCCGAAGAACTCCTTGAATCAATGGCAAGCAATGAGTCTCATTGGGCCTCAAGAGGTGTACCATAAAAAGGGGCCAGAATTTATGAAATCAATGCTAATGATGCTCTTATCCAAAGGTTGATGTGTTATCTCAAAAGCTAGACATGCTCATGGGTAGTAGCTCGAAGTCAGAGTCGGTGATGAGTTGTAGCACTTGTGGTGGAGGGCATGGAGTCACCCAATGTCCTATTGCTAGTTCCTTCATCACCCCAATTGAGAATGTTGATTATATTAGGGGACAAAGGCCACAAGGGAATCCTTACAGCTCGACTTATAATTTGGGGTGGAATTACCACCCAAACCTTTCATGGAATCCGGAGAAACAAGAAAAGCTGCACCACCTCCACAAGTTTCCCAAATGCAACAACCAATTTTGGAGAAGAGGTTCACTACTGAAGATGTGCTCGGCAAGTTCATGATTAACACTGAATCAAGATTCAATAGCATAACCAGCAGTATGGATACTCAGTTCAATAAGGTGAATGCTCAGCTTGCTCAACACGCTGGATAGTTCAATGAGATAGGCTCAATTTTACGAAACCTCCAAGCTTCTGTACAATCTCTCGAGCACCAAGTGTGGCATCTTGCTAAAGTAAATTATGAACGACCTTTAGGCAGTCTTCCTAGCAACACTGAAGAGAACCCAAGAGAGCACTTGAAGGCCATTGCCCTTAGAAGCGGGAAACAGGTTAAGACAAGGGTCAGAGTTGACCCAAGTGTCAAGGAAAGCCCGGGTAGCCGAAGTGGAAGACCTACCATAATGGAGAAAGTTATTGGGAAAAGTAAGCAAAGTGAAGATAAGGAAACTCTACCAAAGGTTTCATCAAAGCAGTCTGAATACAAACCTCCAATTCCCTATCCGGATAGATTGAAGCAAGATAAGGAGAATTCTCAATTCAGAAAATTTATCAACATCTTAAAGCAACTCCACATAAACATCTCGATTGTGGAAGCTTTAACTCAAATTCCCAAGTATGCCAAGTTTTAGAAGGAACTACTAACAAACAAGAGAAAATCAAAAGAAGAGGGCACAGTTGCACTCATGGGAAATTGCTAGGCCATTTTGGAGAAGAAGCTCCCACAAAAATTGAAAGATCCGGGAAGCTTCATAATTCCATGTGTACTTGATGGTGGAGTTTAAGAAAATGCACTAGAGAACTCGGGGGTAAGGATTAATGTTATGTCCTGTACCATGTATTTGAAGCTTGGTCTTGCTGAACTTAGACCCACGAGAATGATTTTACAATGGGCGGATCGATCAACAAGGAAGCCTCGTGAGATTGTAGAAGATGTGATTGTCCGGGTGGACAAATTTGTGTTTCCTGTGGATTTTGTCATCATGGATATTGATGAAGATGTGGAGACACCGTTGATTCTTGGTCAACCATTCCTCACTACCTCCGGTGCCCTAATTGACCTTAAAGGAGGAAAATTAACATTAAGATTTGGTAAAGAAGAAGCAGTGTACACTCTACTGGTGGCCATGAAACACTCTTTAGACCATGATGACATGCTTTATTTTGTTGATGAAACTAAACTTTTAATTTCTGATTGTGTGCAGGAGGTGCTATCATTAAACACATTGGATGAGTACTTGGGAGAGCTAGGAAATGAAGATCAAGAAGAACCTCAATCTCCTCTTTCAAGTCCTAATTTGAAGAAACCAAAGGAGAAGGTTATGTGTACCAATGCTAAAGAAAAAGAAAAGAAAGATTCAATGTTGTAAAAAATTTGGAAGGAGGTCCGGGGAAAGAAGAAGAAAGGTATCATTCACTCCCATCCAACACCTCAATAAAAGAAGGTACAATCTCCACCTCCTTTCACTCATGAAAAATGTGAAGTTTACTCATTGATGTCCTCGAATTTACCGGGAAGAAACACTGTAGTATTTGAAGATGACCGCGGGAAATTTCAAATTATTTGAACCCTCATGAGGTAAGTAAAAAGGTACGTCAGGCTCGTGACGTTAAACAAGCGCTTCTTGGGAGGCAACCCAAGCATTCGGGGGTTTATTTTCATGTTTGTGTGTTCTTTGTGTTCATGTTCTTGTTATTTTTGGTATTTTCTTAGAGTTGTTAATTTGAATAAGTCAATGCTCTCATCAATTTGTTTATCATGATCAATGTCCATGTTGTTGTTTACTTGATTTTATTGTGGAGTAGTACTTGTTTGGGCTATCATTTCATGCATTAGATCGAAATTTTGAACCATTATTTCATGGTGGAGATGATCTTAGAACACTTTGTGACCATTGCCATGTGTTTGGAGAAGCAACCAAAGCCTTAGCTCATGTTTTTAAAGTCATACAGCCTCAATGAGTTGCTCATTGAGGCCATCAAGAAAATTCAGAAAGTTTGAACTAGCCTATACGACCTCAATGAGCTGCTCATTGAGGCCATCAAGAAATTTGATTGCTTCCCCGCAAGTGTACGGGATCACCAAGTAATACCTCGTGTGAAGACACGAGGATCGTATTCTACAGGGCTAAGGATCTCCTATTACTCCTTCTTGAGCTATTATCTAGCCTAAGATCTCAAGCGATGAATTTTACTCTACTAAATGTAATTAAAGCTAAAATGATATTTTCCAACAAATTAAAAAGAACACGCAATAAGCAAGCAAGAGAATCAATGAAATTCAAAGGCCTATGTATGTGGATCCCCTTGATGGGTTATCATGCAACATGGATGATGATCTAAAGATCCAAGGGTAAAATGGACCATGAGATTCCAAGATTAGAACAACCCCAATTTCTCGGCGATTAAACCCTAATCCCATACGAACATAGATAGGAATTTCTCCCAAATCTATATCCCTACGATTTCATTAAGTACGAGGAAATCTCACTTAGGAGTAAACCTACTCTTCTTCGGATTAAACCTACATGGAGGGCTACCAAACACCCGATTTCTCAGCGTGATGATACAAGTATCCCCTTCTAATCCATTCATGATCTAATACATGCGAGCAAGTCACATCTACATGCATCACTCATAAAAGAGCTACAGATTTCTCCTTAGTGTAGCACTTAGCATGAAAGCAATGGATTAAATCTCAAAATTACCCAAACATGGAATTAACAAGTTATCATCCAATATACATGATAAAACCCCCCAAGGTTCACCAACACCCAGTGGCCTTGGGAGTCTAGTGTGTCATCATCCTACAACAAGCAATACAAACAAGCAAAACATGAAACAAAAGCATAAATGACACTCCCTAGATGAAATGGTGGAGGAGGAGGTGAAGAATATGTCGAATGACGCTTTCCCCGCCAAAGGAGTGCCCAATGATGCTTCCTCTAGCTGCGGGTCTCCTTCCTTCAAATCGTGGTAGATCTCCCCTTGAATGAAGTTGCCTTCTTGCCTTGAGAGTCTTGGACCTCGGGCTTGGATGATCTTCTAGCTTCCTTGCCCTTCTTCTCCTCCCTAAGGTCGCCACAAACCTCTCCAATGTCTCCCCAAAATATGCCCAGAAAAGGGTCTAACAAAAGGTTCTAGTTCTGCCCTAAAAGTTGGTATTTATACCCCCGAGGCATACAGGTTCTATGGAGGTCGTATGGGGGTCGTATAGTACTCAAAAACCCTAGATTAGCGATCCATGCGCGGTGCATACGACGCCCATATTGGGTAGTATAGAAATATGGGCAGACCCTCCAAATCATTCCATTGCTACAGTGCATACGGCCCTTATACTGGGTAGTATGGGGGTAGTATGAAATTCCTGTTTTCTTCTCTTTTCGCCCAAAGGATATTTTCTTGTTCTCTATGGCTTCTTTATGCCCTACAAAGAAAATAATAGATGATTAAGCGCAAAACGGGCATTAAACCTCACAAAATATATGCAAAGTGAATACGATATATACATGAAAACATCTACATTTAGTCACTTATCAAAATTCCAGCAACTTTACACTAGCTTATACGGCCTCAATGAGCTGCTCATTGAGGCCGTATGGAGCCTTATTTTTCATGTAAATGTTGCCAACTTCTCTCTCTCCTCATTCTTCTTCTTCTCTAACCGAGCCCTAGCATCTATTATCCATCTTTCCATGGCTGGATCTCACTAAATATTGTTCTAAATCATCTCCACATCTCCTTGGGAAGTTGATCTAGTGTTTGTCTTCAAGCTCCACTCAAGTGTTTTCAAGATCTTTGTTGGTAAGAAGCTTGTGTGATGAAAATTTTTCTTTTCTTTTCTTCTTGCTTTCTTGAGCTTATGTGTGGATTGTTTCAAGCTTTTAGTTTTTTCTTTTGGTATGATCATCATGTTTTTGAAATATCTCAAATTTATGTAAAAAATTTTTCGAATTCATGATGTGGGGAAACTCTTTCAAAATGAATAGTATCCATACGGGTTCCATATGCCCGTATGGATCCTATTCACTTCAATTTCTTCATGTTTTATCCATTTTTATGCCACATTATTCATTCTCTTGGATTCCTATCATTCTTATTTGGATTATTATTGATGTAGGAATGCCACAAGTCAAGAAATTTGCCTCCAAACGTCTAATAAACACAATGCCAACCCCGAAGAACCCCAATTTAAGCATGCTCATCATACGGCGAAGTGTGAAGTTTCGAAGACTAAACCATGTGGCACACTTTATCACATAGAATGGGGTGTTTTGGAAACATTTGGGATGAATGAACAATTCAAGGAATTACTTTCACATGGTACTTGGTGAATCTATTCTCAATTGATGATCTTACCTTTTGCCAACTTATTTTGGAGGTTTTGAGCATTTTTGAAGCACACCAGTACTACCACATCTACAACACCATGTGATGACTAGTTGGACATTTGAGCATGGACATTTACTTTACTTCTTTAGTTTGTTCATTTTGTTTTTACTTTTTGATGCAAGTGTGTTTGTTTGGTTTTTAATAAGTTGGGGCGGGATACCCTACCAACCTTGTTTAGAACTTTCCTACTCTTTATCTAGTATTTGTGTGTTTTTGACTACTCCCTAGTATTCATTTTTTTGAAATCCTAATTTTTTTGTTTGAATGATGATGCTCCTTTATGCCTTGCAGGGCATTAAGGGAGTTTGGTGAGTCTCTCAACATTCCATTGAAGCCGGATGATAAGTATCTAAATGTAGGTGTTTTCATATATGTATCGTAAGCACTTTGCATGTATTTTGTGAGGTTTGATGCCCGTTTCGCTTAATCGCTCTATTATTTGCTTTGTAGGGCATATGGAAGCCATGGAGAACAAGAAGATATCATTTTGGCAAAAAGAGAAGAAAACAAGAATTTCATACTACCCCCATACTACCCAAAGATAGGGGCCGTATGCACTCGTGAGCAAATGGGATTGATTTGGGATTCCGTCTAGATTTCCATACTACCCAAGTATACGGGGCCGTATGGAGGCCGTATGCACCCGTGATGGAACGCGAATCTAGGGTTTTCGAGTGCTATACGACTCCCCATACGACCCCCTATACGGCCCGTATGCCTCGGGGGTATATATACTCACTTTTAGGGCTGATTAAAAAGGGACTTTTTGCTGGCCGACTTTTTGGGAGATCATTTTGGGAGATTTTTGGGCGACCTTTGGGGAGAAGAAGAAGGGCAAGAAAGCTAGAAGATCATTCAAGCCCAAGGTCCAAGGCTATCAAGGCAAGAAGGCAACATCATTCAAAGGGGAGATCGATCACGACTTGAAGGAAGGAGAACCGCGGCTAGAGGAAGCGTCATTCGGCATTCCTTTGGCGGGGGGAAGCGTCATTCGGCATATTCTCGTCTCATCCTTCACCATTTCATCTAGGAGTGCCATACTATGTCTTTGTTTCATGTTTTGCTTGATTGTATGCTTTGTTATGAGATGATGACACACTAGACCCCCAAGGCCACCGGGTGTCGGTGAACCTTGGGGGGTTTTTATCATGTATTTTTGGATGATTACTTGTTAATTCTATGCTTGGGTATGTTTGAGATCTAATCCATTGTTTTTCATGCTAAGTGTTACACCAAGGAGAAATCCGTAGCTCTTTTTATGAATGATGCATGTAGATGTGACTTGCTCGCATGTATTAGGTCATGAATGGATTAGAAGGGATACTTGTATCATCACGCCGAGAAATTGGGTGTTTGGTAGCCCTCCATGTAGGTTTAATCCGAAGAAGAGTAGGTTTATTCCTAAGCGAGATTTCCTTGTACTTAATGCAATCGTAGGGAATGTAGATTTGGAAGAAATTCCTATCTATGTTCGTATGGGATTAGGGTTCAATCGCGAGAAATTGGGGTTGTTCTAATCTTGGAATCTCATGGTCCAATTTACCCTTGCATCTTTTAAATCATCATCCATGTTGCATGATAACCCCTCAAGGGATCCACATCCATAGGCCTTTGCACTTTATTGATTCTCTTGCTTGCTTATTGCTTGTTCTCTCTAATTTGCTAGCAAATCTTGTGTTTAGTTTTTATTTGTATTTAGTAGAGTAAATCCATCACTTAAGATCTTAGGCTAGATAATGGCTCGAGAAAAGAGTAATAGGAGATCCTTAGCCCCGTGGAATCGATCCTCGTGTCTTTGCACGAGGTATTACTTAGCGATCCCGTGACACTTGCGGGAAGCGATCACCAGACCCAACATGAAAAGCTTGCAACACCTTTTGTTCGGGTCGCCTCTCGCCGTGTGAACAAGATTTAACAGGGGAAGTTTGTTCTACCCTCCTCCATTATTTTCATTGCAAATATTATTATGTTTTCCATGACTAGTGTACATTGGGGACAATGTACAACACTAGGTGGGGGGATGGGTATATTGTATGTATTAGGGTTATTGTTTGCATGCTAGTGTTACCGATGATAGCTTGTTCATTATTGTAAGACTCTTATAGCATGGATTAATGATTGATTTGAGTTACATATTTGTTGTTGTACTCTATTGAATCATGTTTCATCTCTAGTATTGTCTTATGCACTGAATCTTGTGTTGATGCCCTGGGAATAGCCAACATGACTACTCTATCTCTCTTGATTGATTAACACACAACTTTGATTACTCAGCCTTAGAATTCTAAGTTCTTTCTTCCAATGAACTCTTAAGAACTTCTGAGTCTTGTTGATCTAGCCCTACTTTTGTGGCATGTAGAGTAGTTTGAAGACATGATCTAGGATGAATGTGAAAAAGAAAATGATGAAAAAAAGAATAAATGAAAAGAGGAAAATGAGTCTATGTCAGTATTCCTTTGCTAGTGGAGCATGAATGCATCTCTGTAGACTGTAATCGAGTAGTTGAGTGGCTTTTGTGCCTAACCAGCATGTGCACCCTCCAGAAAGATTTTTTTGTGCAATCTATGTTAGTCTGACACGAAAAAGAAAAAAAAATGAAATGAAATGAAAATAAAAACCCTAGTAATCTTTGTGGCTTCCTACTAGAGGTTTTGAGAAGAAAAGTAGGAGTTAGTTCAAGGTTAAGAATTAGAAGGATCTTACTTGTTCATTGGAGTGGCTCTTAGCATTTTAAGACTTAGTACTCTCGCATGTCGAGTGATTAGCATCTAGAGTTGTACTGATTGAAGTCAGTAGGCTAAAGCAGGTCAGGGCAGATGAAACACAATGTTCACACACATGGCACAGACATACAAGAGGTGAGACAGGATCTTTCTGATAAGTGTCTAAATGTACATATTTCTGTATATGTATTTGTCACTTCTAGCATGTTTTTTTACTAGAATTGATGCCCATTTTGTGCTTAATCGTGTATTATTTGCTTTGCAGGGCATGGGAACGCCATGGAGGACACGAAGATATAATTTGGGCGAAAAAGAGAAGAAAACCAGGTCGTAGTACTGTAGCTGCACTGTAGCACCTGAACAGTTTTCAAGACAGAATTCGAATCATGGCATACGGCCTCAATGCTGCCCGGTATAAAGCCCGGGATGATCACTGTAGCACAAAGGAAGTTAATTGATTGAAGGCATACTGGTTCAATGAGGTGCTCATTGAGCCAGTATGGATACTATTTGGAGTGCATATGAGGAGTTTTATTGCCCTGAACAGTATCAATGAGGAGCTCAATGAGGTCCTCATTGAGCCAGTATACCACCTCGGGATTGATGGATCTTGGAGTAAGGAAGAGGAATAAAAAGGGTGTTTTTTTGGGGGAAGAGAGGGAGGATTTTTTTGGGAGAGACTTAGAGGGTTCTCGGCAGCCACCACTTGGGAGAGAGGAGAGAAAATGAAGACATCATATTCTTGGGAGATTTGGCTTGAAGCTTGGGAAGATCAAGGGCTTGAACTTCAAGGGGAAGCTTCATCATCAAGGGAGGAGAAGCATTCGGCACCTTTAGGGCTAGGAGAAGCGTCATTCAGCCGACATTCTCCTTCCTCTTCATCATTCGGACTAGGGGGTGCCATTTATGCATTTACTTCTTGCTTTTGTTGTGTTTGAGACATTTATTTGTATGATAGCACACTAGACCCCCAAGGCCACCGGATGTAGGTGAACTTTGGGGGGTTCATCATGTATTTTGGATGCTTCACTTTTATTTGGAATGCATTGGTGTGATTTGTGGTTTAGCTCATGTTGTTCATGCCTAGAACTATAATATGGATAAATCCTTAGTTCTTATTTGAGTTGTATACGTAGACGTGACCTACTCACGTGTACTAGATCATCATTGAGCTAAAAGGGGAGAACCTTGACCAACATGGTGAGAAATTGGATGTAGGTTGCCCCTCCGAACCATGAGGATGAACTTAGGTTAAGTGCATCTTTATTTCGCGATCTCCATGTGCTTAATGCAATCATAGGAATATGACTAAGGAGAAATCCTTGTCATCATTTGTATGGGATTAGGGTTTGACTACCGAGAAATCGGGGTTGAACTATTGTTGAGGTCCGTCGGCCTAAATCACCCATGTCATCTATTCTTATGCATCCGTACATCATGAGGAATCCCTCTTTGGAATCCTCATCCCTAGGCCTGTTCTTATCATTATTGCTCTTGTGATTTTCTTGCTTGTTGTGGGGCTGCTATACTTGTATTCTTAATTACATTATTGCACGTACTAGAGTAAGAACATGTTTGAGTTGTAAGGTTAGAAAATAAGTGATGGAGGAGTAATAGGAGCTCCTTAGCCCCGTGGAATACTACGACCCCTATGTCATTCACAAGGTATTACTTGGCGATCCCGTACACTTGTGGGAACACAATCACTTTCTTATGTGCTTAATGTTTGTAACTCATTATCTATTTATCATTTTCCAATGCTTGTAGAGTCTTGTATTTATTTGAGCCGGAGATAATACATTTAGCCACTTCTCATTATCTTTGTTTTTCATGATGTGTTTGCTTGGGGACAAACAAATGCTTAGGTGTGGGGATATTTGATAAGTGTCTAAATGTACGTAATTTAGTATATGTATTTGTATAAGAATTGATGCCTGTTTTATGCTTAATCGTGTGTTATTTGTTTTGTAGGGCACAAAAACGCCATGGAGGACACGAAGATATAATTTAGGCGACAAAGAGAAGAAAACTAGGTCACAGTACTGTAGCGTATTCAGTGTAGCCAAGTACTGTAGTAGTGATGATGCAGCATCGTCACTATACCAAGATCGCTGTAGATGTCACTGTAGCACCTGGTGTGTTTTCGAGTCAGGAATTCAATCATGGCATACGTCCTCAATGCTGCAGGGATGGTGCCCGGGATGATCACTATAGCTATAGAAGAAGATGATTTGGTTGTAGGCATATTGGCTCAATGAGGTGCTCATTGAGCCAGTATAGACAGTATTCTGAGGGCATTTGTGGAGATTGCCTACCCCAAACAGTGTCAATGAGAGGCTCAATGAGGACCTCATTGAGCTGGGGATACCACCAGGGATTGAGGCCATTTGGAGGGTATGATGAGTGGTATATAGGGTGATTTTGGGGAGGATTGAGCGAACTTTTTTGAGAGTTTTTTGGAAGCCACCATTTGGGAGAAAGGAGAGGAACGAAGATATCATTTTTGGGGAGAGTTTGGCTTGAGGCATGGGAAGATCAAGAGACTTGAACTTCAAGGGGAAAGCTTTATCATCAAAGGAGAAGGAGCATTCGGCATTCCATGGGCTAGAAGAAGCATCATTCGGCCGGTATTCTCCCTCCTCATCATCATTCAGACTATGGAGTGCCATTTATGCATTTACTTCTTGTTTTTGTTGTGTTTGAGATACTTTTTTGTGTGATGGCACACTAGACCCCCAAGGCCACAAGATGTAGGTGAACCTTGGGGGGTTCATCATGTATTTTGGATGCTTCACTTTTATTTGAAATGCATTGGTGTGATTTATGGTTTAGCTCATTGTCTTTTATGCCTAGAACTATTACGTGGAGAAATCCTTAGTTCTTGTTTGAGTTGTACATATAGACGTGACCTACTCGCGTGTACTAGATCATTATTGAGGTAGAAGCGGAGATCATTGACCAACATGGCGAGAAATTGGATGTAGGTTGCCCCTCCGAACCATGAGGATGAACTTAGGTTAAGTGTGTCCTTGTTGCACGATCTCCATTCACTTATTGCAATTGTAGGAATATGATTAAGGAGAGATCCTTGTCATCATTTATACGGGATTAGGGTTTAACCGCCGAGAAATTGGTGTTGAACTATTGTTGAGGTCTGTCGGTCTAAATCACCCTTGCTATTTTATTCCTATGTATCCATAAATCATGATGACCCCTCTTGGGAATCCTCATCCTTAGGCTTGTTCTTATCATCATTGCTCTTGTGATTTTCTTGCTTGCCTTGGAATTGTTATACTTGTGTTTTTTGTATTCTTGCATGTATTAGAGTAGTATACCATGCTTAAGTTGTAAGGATAGAAAGTGAGTGATGGAGGAGTAATAGGAGCTCCTTAGCCCCATGGAATACGATCCTTGGGCTTTTGCACATGGTATTACTTGGCGACCCCGTACACTTGCAGGCAATCAACCAAATTTTCGGAGCCGTTGCCTGGGACATTAAGGAATTCTAGGAAACTTCTAGCTTATTGCTCTAACCATTTTTCTTTTCTTCTATTTCTTCTTTTCATTTGTCTTACTTCTTTTTGAGCTTAAATTTATTTATCTTTATCGACTTTGTAAGTTACTGTGCATGACACGAGCAAATCCATCAAATTTAGTTGCACAAGACAGTGAAATTGAGAGAACTTTGCATCGAAGACATAGAGAAGTGGGTGAAAGCACTAGTGAAAGAAACATCAAAATTGAGGACACAGAATCTGTAATCATGGCCGAAGAAAGACGTACTTTATCCGAATATGAAAGGTCGTAGTTCACAGATGAGGAATTTAGTGTTCAAGCACCATCCATTGCCACAAAAAATTTTGAAATCAAGGCAAACACCATCGGCATGATCCAGAATTTAGTCCAATTTAATGATCTTGCGAATGAGGATGCTCACGATCATCTTGCCCATTTTCTCCAAATTTGTTCCACTTTCAAGATAAATGGAGTTACAGATGATGCGATCTGGCTTCGACTTTTCCCATTTAGCTTGGGAGATGGGGCATATCGGTGGCTCACATTCTTACCACCGGGATCGATCAAAACATGGAAAGATATGGTTGAAATTTTTTGGGAAGGTATTTTCCTCCAAGCAAAGCGGCGAAGCTAAGGCAAAAAATTTCAGCATTCAAACAAGGAGAATCGGAGACTCTATTTGAAGCTTATGAGAGATTGAAAGACCTTCTTCGAAGATGGCCCCATCATGGCTTTGCTTCTTGGATGCGGGTTCAGATCATCTACAACGGGTTGAATTATGCAACTCATTAATTAATTGATGCCGCAGCGGGTGGATCTCTTAGTAACAAGTACCCCGATGAGGCCGAGCAACTCCTTGAATCAATGGCAAGCAATGAGTCTCATTGGGCCTCAAGAGGTGTACCACAAAAAGGGGCCAGAATTTATGAAATCAATGCTAATGATGCTCTTGTCCAAAGGTTGATGTGTTATCTCGAAAGCTAGACATGCTCATGGGTAGTAGCTCGAAGTCAGAGTCGGTGATGAGTTGTAGCACTTGTGGTGGAGGGCATGGAGTCACCCAATGTCCTATTGCTAGTTCCTTCGTCGCCCCAATTGAGAATGTTGATTATATTGGGAGACAAAGGCCACAAGGGAATTACCACCCAAACCTTTCATGGAATCAGGAGAAACAACAAAAGTTGCACCACCTCCACAAGGTTCCCAAATGCAACAATCAATTTTGGAGAAGAGGTTCACTACTTAAGATGTGCTCGCCAAGTTCATGATTAATACTGAATCAGCCTTCAAACAAGGAGAATCGGAGACTCTATTTGAAGCTTATGAGATTCAAAGAACTTCTTCGAAGATGTCCCCATCATGCCTTTACTTCTTGGATGCGGGTTCAGATCATCTACAATGGGTTGAATTATGCAACTCGTTAATTAATTGATGCCGCAGCGGGTGGATCTCTTAGTAACAAGTACCCCAATAAGGCTGATCAACTCCTTGAATCAATGGCAAGCAATGAGTATCATTGGGCCTCAAGAGGTGCACCACAAAAAGGGGCCGGAATTTATGAAGTCAATGCTAATGATGCTCTTTCCGCAAAGGTTGATGTGTCTTCGCATTTGAACCTTAACAAGATTTCCTCCAAATTAATGGATTATGACCCACATTAGCTTCTTCCTCTCATAATCGCCCTCACAACCCTACCTGCATGAAAGTAACATAAATACACCCATATTAGCGTTAAAACCCAAGAAAAATAATGCTCAATACAAGGGAAGGACACTTCGTATTCTTATCGCGTAAGCACTTATCAAACTCCCCACACTTAAGCTTTTGCTTGTCCTCAAGCAAAGATTAAAACATTATATGCATAGATGAAGGAAACATTGGAAGTGCTTGGCCTTAGGTTCACCCAAGCATGCAAAGAGAGCATTCTACAAGCAAGGAAAATTTCAACACTAAATACGAAAAATCAATGCTCTGGCTAAAAACTTGAATAAAAAAGGATGACAAACCCGAAATCGTGTAAGTGTGTGAACTCACTCAAAACAACCCAAAGTATACTCCTCACTGTTCTAAGTACAAGGGACTTATTTATCTACAAAATGTAACAAAAATTTTAAAAATGGTACTAGCTTCACACATCCTCTAAGTAGCCCTTTCCAAAGCGGCCGCTAAGGTGGCTTTCACACTTTCGAAGTGGTAGCTCTTTCTACCGGAGTGGTAGCTTTCACTCATCCTATGAGGTAGCTCTTTCTCTCATTAGCGCATAACTAGTATCGGACTTATGAGAGTATTTCCATACTTCATAGGTGGTAGCTCTTTCCACCCAACAAGCACAAATAAAGAATAAAACTATTTTGTTCCTTCTTTTCATTTTTTCCCATTTTTTCCATAATTAACACAAGAAACAACTATAACTATTCACTTATACATCAAACATGAGTTTCCAAATGAGTTCAAAGAGTGAGTAGTGCAATAAGTGTCAATCGGGCAAAAATTCCTAGAAATTCAAGCAAAAACTAGAGCATGAAAACATTCAATCTTAAAAAAAATCTCCTAAACTCAAGAATACAATCAATGCAACTAAGGTGAAGCGCCATTGACTATGTGAGCATGTATATCAATCAAAACTACTATAAAAGAGATGTGTGCACTATGAAACTCCCCCTCCTCCCGCACTTAAGTTGTACATTGCCCCAATGTACACATGCAAGTTCATTAATAATGTAAATCAATTAAATTCAGATGTGGGAGAAGCAATCAAAACAATACTCCCCTTACTCGTAGTTTTGCATTTGATGGAGCTAAGTCCTTGGGAATGTTGTTCCAACAGGTTATGAAGCTCACACGGCCAAGTGCTGAAACACCTTGGCCATGCCCATGACAAAGTCTCAATTCTCATGATGATAACACCATCTGCATGTATACACGAGGGGTTTCAGTGAAGCTCAATAAAAACAAAAAATAACTCAAGTATATAAAAGATAAGACAATGAATACAACTTGAGATACAAAATGAAAATAAACTCAGAAGGAAAGTCCTTTCTGAGTATACAAGTCCAAAATAAAATGCGGAAGTAAAAGACGAGGAAAATAAAATCAAGTGTCGATGCCATCCTCTGGCTCTGCTGATGAAGTACATGGTGGGTCAATTGGTGCTGGAATAGGGGATGGTGATACCGGAGAAGCTTAGGGGGCCTGAGGAGTTCTCAGCCATATGACATATGATGAGCAGACGTCTCGCTCTAAGATCTGCTGTAATGTGTCCAAACATGCCATAAACTCCGTATACTATGTGGCCTGCGTAGCCCTAATATCGGCAATCTCTACTCGGCCTCTGCTACTTCTATCCGTATCATCCCCCACAGCGCACTCGAGCCTCTCAAAATTATCATGGGCTTGAGATGGTGAAAACATGCGCACGGGGGTTGTTCCTCTGTCACCGGAGGCGCCTCGGTCTCCATAGGTGCTGACTGAGGCTCGGGGGCAGGCTGGGAAGCCTCGGCATCATCACCCTCCTCCTTGCCTATCTTTGGGTCGGTAAAACCATAGCATAAACCCCCGTGCAAACCCTGCAAACCCTGCCCATCAATCTCACCATCTCTAGGCTCAGGGGTGCAGGTATACTTGTCTTCTCGGCCCCACGAATCGCGCCCAAGAGACCCATGGCCATAACTAGTATTGTAATGTACGGCCCGAGAAGATCGCTCCCAATCTAGCATAGTGGCCCTGATGTCGAATATAATCAGCGACGATGTGGCCTAGATGGATCGGTAAGCACTGCATCATTAAATACAAGTATAGAAGCTCCTGCCGGCTCACCACGGCCATTCACCGACCTACTCATGATGGCATGTAGATATCGGAACGCAGGTCGGGAAAGGCACGTGGCCTTGGACATCCCCGGCTCATACTGGCCCTGCCCACATAATGCTCTGTAAGCTTTCTGTGGGGTCAGAGCTCCAGGATAATCTGTCAGTAACTGAGAGTACTCCTCAGTGTCTGTAAATGCCTCCTCGTATAAGCCGAGCTTAACTGAGAACTGAGTGATACTCAAACTATAGTGATGTCCAAGTGCTCTGAACTGAACAGTGTCAAGGTCATCGAATTTTGCATAGGATCTGTCGAACTCGAATGACGATAGAACCTCCAGTGTAAGCTCCTAAATGGTTGGCTCTCTAATTGACAATAACTACCACCAACCACCCACCGACGCGAGATCCTTAATCTCATCATTGAACTCGTCTCCCTGCAATAAATCTCTCAGTATGTTCGTGTCTAAGAACCGAGTTTGTTCGAACCGAAGTCTCGACAAACGCTCGAACCGAGCCTGGTGCTCGGGGATGGTAAATCTCATGCTCTCAGACTCAGGAGACGACTCTCGCGGTCACTTATCAGCTTTCTTCTTTGACCGAGGTGCCATAATCTGCAAAAAATGAAAGAGAATCGATCAAACAAGTTAATTAAACATAGCTGCAAAAATCCACATGGTTGTGCGGAATTTCAGCACGCCCGTGTGGATCCACGGGGCGTGAACAAACACACGGCCACGCCTCAAACTCTAGAAATGCACAATTATAATGCTTCTACTTCGTTCTAAATATAAATAAACATTCTAATTGAAGAAACGAAGCATTATTGCTTAGTTTCATCGATGAAAATCATGAATTTGTGAAGGAAATCAAAGATAGGTGATTGCTTCCCCGCAAGTGTACGGGATCGCCAAGTAATACCTCGCATGAAGACATGAGGAACGTATTCCACGGGACTAAGGATATCCTATTACTCCTTCTCGAGCTATTATCTAGCCTAAGATCTCAAGTGATGGATTTTTACTCTACTAAATGTAATTAAAGCAAAAACGAGATTATGACCAAATTAGAGAGAACAAGCAATAAGCAAGCAAGAAAATCAATGAGATGCAATGGCCTATGGATGAGGATCCCCTTGAAGGGTTATCATGCAACATCGATGATGATCTAAATATGCAAGGGTAAAATTGACAATGAGATTCCAAGATTAGGACAACCCTGATTTCTCGGCGATTGAACCCTAATCCCATACGAACATAGATAGTAATTTCTTCCAAATCTACATTCCTACGATTGAATTGAGTACGAGGAAATCTCACTTAGGATTAAACCTACTCTTCTTCGGATTAAACCTACATGGAGGGCTACCAAACACCCGATTTCTCGGCGTGATGATACAAGCATCTCCTTTTAATCCATTCATGACCAATACATGCGAGCAAGTTACATCTACATGCATCATTCATAAAAAGAGCTACGGATTTCTCCTTAGTGTAGCACTTAGCATGAAAAACAATGGATTAAATCTCAAAATTACCCAAGCATGGAATTAACAAGTTATCATCCAACATACATGATAAAAACCCCAAAGGTTCACCAACACACGGTGGCCTTGGGGGTCTAGTGTGTCATCATCCCACAACAAGCAATACAAACAAGCAAAAACATGAAACAAAAAGCATAAATGACACTCCCTAGATGAAATGGTGGAGGAGGAGGTGAAGAATGTGCCGAATGACGCTTTCCCCGCCAAAGGAGTGCCAAATGACGCTTCCTCTAGCCGCGGGTCTCCTTCCTTCAAATCGTGGTAAATCACCCCTTGAATGATGTTGCCTTCTTGCCTTGAGACTCTTGGACCTTGGGCTTGGATGATTTTCTAGCTTCCTTGCCCTTCTTCTCCTCCCCAAAGTCGCTACAAACCTCTCCAATGTCTCCCCAAAATATGCCCAGAAAAAGGTCTAACAAAAGGTTCCTTGTTCTGCCCTAAAAGTTGGTATTTATACCCCCCGAGGCATACGGGTCATATGGGGGTAGTATGGGGATCGTATAACACTCAAAAACCCTAGATTCGCGATCCATACGGGTGTATACGGCCTCCATACGGCCCCGTATATTGGGTAGTATCGAAATCTGGGCAGACACTTCAAATCATTCCGCTGCTACAGTGCATACAGCCCCCATACTGGGCAGTATGGGGGTAGTATGAAATTCTTGTTTTCTTCTCTTTTCGCCCAAATGATACCTTCTTATTCTCCATGGCTTCCTTATGCCCTACAAAGCAAATAGTAGACAATTAAGCGCAAAACGGGCATCAAACCTCACAAAATACATGCAAAGTGAATACGATATATATATATGAAAACACCTGCATTTAGACACTTATCAATAGGGCTTACCGTCGAGTTGAGATGAGAAAGCTTTGAAAACGGCTGGAAAAATAAGCAAAATCCTTCCAAATAGGGATACGAGGTCGGGAAACAATATAGGAGTGAAGAGAAACGAGAATCCTCACAGGGGCAGATGCACACCCCATGCGTCTCCACAGGAAAGCCTCACATGTATGAAGAAATTACCCACGCGCGTGCGTCTTCACAGGAAAGCCTCACAGGGGCAGATGCACATCCCTGTGCACTCTCGGGAAAACACTCACTGCCTCTGAACACAAATACACGGGCGTGTGGGGAATACCCACGCCCGTTCTCCCAACCCACAGGGCCAGCTGCACGCCCCTGTGGCATTTCTGGACATCCAAGAAAAATTACTAAGTGTTCCACACGCCCGTGCAGAAATTCTGCATGGGTGTCGACATTCACAGGCCCAACTCACAGGGTCAAGCGCACGCCCCTGTGTCTTCTCGGGATAGAGAGAGCTCCTCTACAGAGATTCACACAGGCGTGCAGAAATTACCCACGCCCGTACGATTTTCATAAGGTCGCCCAAAGGGGCGAGTCCACGCCCCTGTGTGCTCTCGGGATAATCTGCCAATCTCTGCAGGAGTTCACACACCCGTGCCGAAATTACCCACACGCGTGCAAGAATCGCATGGTCATTCATAGTGGCAAGTCCACTCCCCTGTGAATTCTCTAGATGAGCTCGCAATGTAAATTCACGAGCGTGCGGAAATTCCGCACGCCCTTGCGTTTTCTCTGGATGCCTTAGAAAATTATGCAGGCTCTACAGAAAATTTCTGAACATGTTTACACACTCATAGCCTGCCCTAATATGCAAATTTTACTAGTGAAAAACACGAAAAATGGCTCAAACGAGCCAACTTCGCTAAATCCACGTGAAAACACACTATGACAATTCAAAACACACAATAAAACCGTAGCACAAGTATATAAAAATCAAGACACCAACACTCAACACTTTATTCATGCACACACTAAATTACTAAACCATGAAAATACTAAACACTTGGGTTGCCTCCCAAGAAGCGCTTGTTTAACGTCACTTAGCTTGACGTACCTTGTCTTACCTCATGGGGGTTTATAGATGAAAGTTGCCCTCTTGCCCATGCCTTGGAAGCATGACGAGCAAAATCTCTTGAGGATAGAGGATGAATTATCGTGCTTGGGACCGCCTAGCAATGATTCACCCAGTTTGTTTGGTGCACGCACGTCTCCAACAGCCTTGGAGCATTTTCGGTGGCGTCTCCTAGCCCTCTTCAATTTCTGGAGCACCTTCTTCAAGATCCCCGGGGTAGATGGTACTTCTTCCGTCGAACCAAGCATCATTTCTTCTTCAGTGTCCTCCTCTTGGTCGAACAAGCCTTTGTATGGATCTAGATTGAACAATTCTTGCATGTATTCATCAACAATTTCATCAGTAGCATCTAGAAAATACAAAGTATCATCGAAATCAAGAGAATGCTGCATGGCTTCAGTAAGGCGGTATGTGAGCTTGTCATCTCCGACTCTAAATGTTATCTCTCCACCGTCCATGTCAATCAAGGCTTTGGAAGTCTGCAAAAATGGCCTCCCAAGTATCAAGGGTACATCTGCATCCTCATCGACATCTAGCACTATGAAGTCAACCGGAAAAAATGTACTTGTCCACTTTGATAAGCATGTCTTCGATGATGCCCCTCAGATATCTCACCGTTCGAACAGCCAATTGCAAAGTCATCCGAGTAGGCCTAGGCTCGCCCAAGCCTAGCTTTTGAAAGAAGGTGTATGGCATGACGTTGATATTGGCCCCTGAGTCCGCCAATGCCATTTCTTCACCTAGATTGCCAATATTACATGGAAAGATGAAGCTTCCTGGGTTTTTCTTCTTGTTCGGCATGTTCTTTTGCAAAACCACCGAGCAAGATGCATCTAAAATCACTGAATTACTATCCTCTGACTTCTTCTTGTTGGTCAACAAGTCTTTCAAGAATTTTGCAAACTTAGGCATGTGGGCCAATGCCTCAACAAAAGGAATGTTGATGTGGAGTTGCTTGAACAAACTCAGGAACTTTTTGTACTGTTCATCCCCTTGGTTATTCTTCAATCTAGAAGGATAAGGGATTCTTGGCTTTAAAGATGGGGGTGCCATCTCTTTCTCTTTGCTTGCTCCTTTCTCAACCTCTATAATCTCGGGTGCATGTTCATTGGGTTTCTCACTCGGAAGCTTACCCTCAACCTCAGGACCACTTCTCAAAGTGATAGCCTTCACATGCTCTCTAGGATTGGTCTCGGTATTTCTTCGTAAGCTTCCTTATGGTCTCTCCGATAGAGACTTCACAATTTGCCCCACTTGATTCTCAAGATTATGCAAAGAGAAGGTGTGATTGTGAAGTGTAGCCTCAACTGATTGGAACCTTGTATCAGATGATTGCACAAACCTGAAAAAGGCCTTCTCCAAATCGTTCATTCGGGTCTCCAAACCTGAAACTCGGTTCTCCATGTTTGGGGCTTGTTGTTGGAAACCCAGTGGCCCTATGGCCTTTTGCGGACCTTGGTTGCTCCACGAGAAATTGGGATGACTCTTCCAACCCGGATTATAGGTATTGTTGTATGGGTTTCCTTGATTCCTCATGCTATTACCCACAAAATCGACGTTCTCAATGAAGATGCATCACCAATAGATATCGGGCAATCGGAGGGAGCATGTCCTCTACCACACCCGGTGCAAGTAATCATGGCCGCCACTCTATTCGAAGTTAGAAGATCTAACTTCTTACTCAATGATTCTACTTGAGCTGCCAACGAAGTCACTACATCTATCTCATGGAGACCGGCCACCTTCTTCTTCTCCCTAGCATTTCATTCGTAGTTATTTAACACCATTTCTTCAATTAGTTGACGGGCCTCACCGGGGGTCTTGCTACCTAAAGTACCTCCTGCTGCTGCATCCAAGAGTTACCTTGTACTTGGATTTAAACTGTTGTAAAAGGTCTGAACAATCATCCACTTCGGGAATCCATGTTGTGGGCACTTTCTCAAGAGCTCCTTGACCCTTTCCCACATCTCAAATAGAGACTCTAATTCCAACTGTACAAAGAACGAGATCTCATTATAGTTCCTAATTGATGCAACAATGAGTTATGGAAATCCCTAATTACATGATCCCAAATCTAAGATCAACCATGCCTAACCCTATACATGTCCCGGAGGAGAGATTAAATAACCTCTCAACCTCGCACTCGCATAGAATTGCAATGAGCTCTAGGGATTCCTAGTGATAAACCCTATTCCTATGTATAGATCTAACCTTTTGGTCCAGGTGGAAGATCCCTAGCCATAATTAAGCCATAGGTGCTAAAATCACTTCAACGCTTCACTCCGTTGCACTCGCAACTAAGCCCCAGCGGAAGGTCATCCCTTAGCCCGTTCACTCTACTATGGCAGCAAAGAACTCTTGGAACGAGAAGGTAGGATTGATCACATTGGAGGAGAAAGGGGACGCTCTGCTACCTCTCAACTCACCCTCTCAACCCTCTCCAATCTAGCTTTGTCCAACTCTCATGGTGTGTCACTCACTCTCAAGAGTTACCAACAAGAACTCTCAACCCTAGTGTCACTCTAGGGAAGTATTCATACAATCAAGTCTCCAAGATTGGAACTCACAATAAACATCAATTAATTGAAAGCATAATAAACAGATTCAATTAAACGAATAAATCCTAGGGTTCACAAATACCCAAGTACCCACTAGGGTTTTAGTTCTCCATGGAGCTAGATACAATTAATGAAATCGAATGTAAAAACAAAGCATCCATTGAAAATCCCCTCGTTAGTCGTGGTGATGGTCTTGTGGAGCATCCTCTACTCATCGCAAGGGTCCCTTTGTCCAGCCTAGGATACATATCGCCGGATCGGTACCGACGAAAGCTCTCTCACTAACCTTCTTCCAAACTACGCGCCATGTCAGAGCTGTACAACCTCTCCAAAGCCCTAGCCAATACCTCTCAAAACTCTAGCTACCACATTCTCTCAAGTAAGGGAAAAGATGGAGAAAAGAATGCTAAAATCTGGGTTGAAATCGGCTTTTAAAGGGCTAGAATCGGGAATCCACATGCCCATGTGGGCGCCCCTGTTGATTTTTCATACGGCCGTGTGAAATTTCCACACGCCCGTGTGGATTCTTTGGTTTCCTGTTTCCTCGGGCGGCTGTAAATAGTACTACTGTAGTGTTTTTGCTACAGTATTTTCTACAATACCCTGCTATAGTACCGGTCTGAAATACTCCCGAATCCATACTTTCATCGAGGTAATGCAAACGTGCACACATTTACGTTGTAGATCGTCTTACTTTTTTAATAACGGACATGTTGGTGGAGATCTTGTTCTATATGCACAAGTCAGAATGCTTGAATGTGACTGTCTTTGTGCCCCTCTAAATAGTTGTGCTAACTCGAGTACGAGGAGGTTGGCACACATTCCTGCATCGAGAACCCGACCTATGTTTTCGCGTCTAAACCTTAGCAAGATTTTCTCCAAATTAGTGCATTATGACCCACATTGGCTTTTTCCTCTCAAAATCGGCCTCACAACCCTACTTGCATGAAAGTAACATAAATACACCCATATTAGCGGTCAAACACTAGAAAAGTAATGCTCAACACAAGGAAAGAACATTTCGTATTCTTATCGCACAAACACTTATCAAGTACCCCCAAAAACACTCCCTAATCCACTTTTCATCGAGGTAACATAAATAGGCACACGTTTATAACGTAGATCTCATCGCTTCTTCAATAAACGGGTTCATTGGTGAAGATCTTGCTATCATTGCACAAGTTGGGATACGCAAATGTGACTGCCTTCGTGCTCCTCCAACTCATTGAAATACCTTGAATACATGGAGGTTGGCACATATTCATGAATCTTAGAGCCCCACTTGTGTCTACGCGTTTGTTGCATCCAAGATTCCACCAAATAGTGCATTCATGATCTACTTTTGGCTTCTTTTCTTAATACTTACCTTAACAAACCTACATGTGCCAAAGAACACAAATTCACATGTATTAGGCTATTAGCGCTTAAAACTGATATAAGTCATGCTCATCATAAGGAAAGAATACTTCGCATTCTAAACACACAAGCACTTATCACATGACATTGATACTAGCCCCTAAATCTCCCAATGCCATCTCTTCACCCATATTACCAATGTTGTACGGAATAACAAAGCTTATGGGGTCTTTCTTCTTGTTTGGCATATTCTTTTGCAAACCTACCGAACAAGAGGCATCTAAGATCACCAATGTACTCTACTCCAACTTCCCTTTGTTGGTCAAAGATCCTTTAAAAACTTTGCATACTAAGGCATTTGGGACAACACCTCCACAAAAAGAATGCTGATGTGCAATTGCTTGAATAGATCCAAGAACTTCTTGTATTGCTCATCATTTTGGTCATTCTTCAATCTCAAAGGATAAGGGATTCTTGGCTTGTAAGGCAGGGTTGCCACCTCTTTCTCCTTGTTTGCTCTCTCCTCAACCTTGACGACCTCGGGTTCTTCAACATTGGTCTTTTCATTTGGAAGCCTATCCTCAACCAGCACAACTTGTGATTGTGGCTACCCTTGGTGAAGTCAATGTATCCAATTTCTTGCTTAATCCTTTACTTTGGTTGCCAAGGATGTAACACCATCAATTTCAAAGAGTCCGGCCACTTTCTTCCTTTTTCTTGAATTCTATTGGTAGCTTTTCAAACCCATTTCTTCAATCAATTACCGGGCTTATTCGAGGGGCTTGTTCCCTATTGTAACCCCTGTGGCAGCATCTAGAAGATGTTTGTTGCTTGAACTCAACCATTATAAAATGTATTAATGATCATCCACTCGGAGAACCCACGTTGTGTACACTTCCACAAAAAGTCCTTGAATCGTTCCCAAGTCTCAAACAAAGTTTCAAGTTCCATCGGAACAAATGAAGATTTCTCATTATGAAGCTTTGTCGATTCTCCCGGAGGGAAGTACCTTACAAGGAAAGCTCGACCATTTCATTCCATGTTGTGATGGAAGCACTTGGCAATGAATGAAGCCACTGTTTGCCCATTCCTTTCAAAGAGAATGGGAAAGCTCTCAAGAGAATTGCATCATTAGAAACCCCATTGATCTTCAACATGTCATACACTTCAATAAAGTTCTTGATATGATTGTTCAGGTCTTCATCGGCCAACCCATTAAATTGTGCAGACTGTTGGACCATCTTAATAAAGACTGGCTTCGACTCAAAATTCTGGGCTGCTACCGGTGGCCTCACAATGCTCGATTGTGTCCCATGAATAATTGGTCTAACAAAATCTGAAAGAGTTTTTTGTTGGTCCTCTTGTTTAGCTATGTTTTTAGATCCTTCACTTTCTATCTCAACTGAATGATTTTGTTCTTGCGCAGGCTCTTTACCCCTTCTACGAAGTGTTCATTCAAGTTCAGGATCTCCTTTAACCAATGTCGAAGGGTTCCCGAGGGTCATAACCTAGACCTTCTACAAAAGAAAGTAAAATAAATCAGAATGATGATAGAATAACCAAGTGTGAAATAGAGAAAATGATGAATAGCTAAAATAGTGGAGTGTAAAGTGTTTCTAAAATACCTACTGCACAGCAATAGCACCAAAAACTTGACACAGTCCTTGCGTGTGACGCGCAAGTGCATGGGTTTGTCGAATAGTAATACCCCGGTCAGTGGGTAGTTGAATCTACAGGGAATAGAAATCAGAAACACAAAAATTGCTACTTAACTAAAGTGAGGATGAATCGATATTGTTGTGAACAAAATCAATATGAAAAGAACTTAAGAAAATAAGAAAGAGAGGCGCATTAAGATGAGAGGAAAGATAATCAATAGAAAGTTGGGCACTCAAACATTACTCCCCATAGGATTATTGCTTCAAGTGCAAGACCAATCATTATGCCTCCTAACTGATGTCTAAAGAGTCATGGAGATCCCTAAATACACGGTCCCAAAACTTAAGGTCGATCATGACTAACCCTACACTATGCTCGGTGGAGAAATCTCTCAGTCTCGACATCTCGCAGTGTGCTAGTTTGGTTTAGGTTCTAGGGATTCCAAGTGATAAACCCTATTCCCCAATATAGATCTAACCCTTTTGTCCAGGCGAAAGACCCCTAATCAAAATTAAGCCCCAGATACTAAGGATTACTTCTACATTTCACTTTGTTGCTTGCACAACTAAGACCCAGCGAAGATTGTTTTCCTAGTACTTTACTCTATTGTGACCGTAAGGAACTCTTGGAACATGGAGATAGGGTAAATCACAATAGAGGGGAAAGGGGATGCTCAGCTACCAATCGACTCACCGTCTCAACCCTCTCTAATCTAGCATTGTCTAACCCTCATGGTGTGTCACTCATTCACAAAGATTACCAAGATGGATTCTCAACCCTAGTGTCACTCATATGGAAAAGAACACAACAAGCATTCAAGATTGGAACTCAATTAAAAACATCAATTAAGGAAAGCATAATAAAAGGTCAAAGAAACAATATCATTCTAGAGTTTACAAGTCCAACCACCCACTAAGGGTTTTGCTCTCCGTGAAGCAAAATACAATCAACAATGAAATCAAAAGTAAAGAGCTGCAATGCATGAATAAAACCACCTTGGTATTCGTGTTGATGGTCTTGTAGAGTATACTCGGCCTCTTAAAAGGTTCCCTCATCAACCCTAGGGCACACCTCGCCGAATAGATGCCAATGAAAGCTCCTTCCATAACTATCTTCCGACAGAGCGCGGTGTTGAAGGCTGTAGAATTACTCCAAAAACCTTGCCAAAGCCTCTCTAAACCATAGCCGCAGGCCTCTCCAAATTTGGAGAAAAGATGGAGAACAGATGGAGAAAAGGATCCCCAAATAGGTACAAGTCATGGCTTTATAAATGGCAGGAAACGGGAATCCACAGGGGTAAGTTGAATTTCAACACGCCCGTGTGAATTTTCACAAAATCTGTTTTTGGCGGTCTGTAATAAGTAATTGATATAGTAAATTGTTGCATTATCTACTATAGTACTCTGCCAAAATACTCCCGAATCCACACTTTTCATCGAGGCAATAAAAATGGGCACACATCTATGTTGTAGATCGCATTGCATCTTAAAGTAAAAGCACATTTAATGGGAATCTTGCTAGTCTTGTACAAGTGACACGTCCGTATATACATGTAAACCGCAAATGCACGGGTGTCAAAGTTATAATTCCAGATGAGTGGGTATCATATCCACAGAGAGTAGTTAATAAAGACACTTAAATTGTTTCTTAACTAATGTGTAAGATGAATAGTGATAAGCGTGACAAAATATGAAATAATGAAAATAAAAGCAACAAGATAGAGAGCACATGTAAAGGAGAAGGTAAGGAAATTGATAAAGATAGGGTATCTGGATATTGATCAGCCTAGGACAATCGTTTCAAGTGCAAGAACCCTCTATTATACTTCCTAATTGATGCAACAAATAGTCATGGAAATCCTTAATTACATGATCCCAAATCTAAGGTCAACCATGCCTAACTCTATACATGTCTCGGAGGAGAGATTGAATAACCTCTCAACCTTGCACTCGCATAGAATTGCAATGAGCTCTAGGGATTAAAGGTAACAAACCCTATTCCTATGTATAGACCTAACCCTTTGGTCCAGGTGGAAGATCCCTAGCCACAATTAAGCCCTAGGTGCTAAAACCACTTCAACACTTTACTCCGTTGCGCTCGCAACTAAGCCCCAGTAGAAAGTCATCCCTTAGCCCATTCACTCTACTATGGCCGCAAAGAACTATTGGAATGTGGAGGTACGATAGATCACACCGGAGGGGAAAGGGGGCGCTTTACTACCTCTCGACTCACCCTCTCAACCCTCTCCAATCTAGTTTTGTCTAACTCTCATAGTGTGTCACTCACTCTCAAGAATTACCAACAAGAACTCTCAACCCTAGTGTCACTCTAGGAGAGTATTCATACAATCAAGTCTCCAAGATTGGAACTCACAATAAACATCAATTAATTGAAAGCATAATAAAGAGATTCAATGAAACTAATACATCCTAGGGTTCACAAATACCCAAGTACGTACTAGGGGTTTAGCTCTCCATGGAGCTAGATATAATCAATAAAATCGAATGTAAAAACAAAACATGCAAAGAAAACCCCCTCGTTCATCGTGGCGATGGTCTTGTGGAGAATCCTCTACTAGTCGCAAGTGTCCCTATGTCCGGCCTAGGATACACCTTGCCGGATAAGTGCCGACGAAAGCTCTCCCACTAACATTCTTCTAAATGGCGCGTGGTGTTGGAGCCATAGAATCTCTCCAAAGCCCTAGCCAATACCTCTCAAAAACCCTAGCCGCCGCCCTCTCTCAAGTTGGGGAAAAGATGGAGAAAAGAATGCTAAAATCGGCACTGAAATCGGCTTTTAAAGGGCCGAAATCGGGAATCCACACGCCCATGTGGGCACCCCTCTAGATTTTTCACACGGGCGTGTGGAATTTCCACACGCCCGTGTGGATTCTTTGTTTTCCTGTTTTCTCGGCCGGCTATAAACAGTGCTGCTGCCGTATTTTTCCTATAGTGTTTTCTACAATACCCTGCTACAGTACCTGACTAAAATACTCCTGAATCCATACTTTAATCTTGGTAATGCAAACGGGCGAACACTTACGTTGTGGATCACCTTGCTACTTTAATAACGAACATATTGGTGGAGATCTTGTTCTATATGCACAAGTCAGAATGCTTGAATGTGACTACCCTTGCGCCCCTCCAAATAGTTGTGCTAACTCGAGTACGAGGAGGTTGGAACACATTCCTACATCTGGAACCCGACCTATGTCTTCACATTTGAACCTTAACAAAATTTCCTCCAAATTAGTGCATTATGACCCACATTGGCTTCTCTCTCTCATAATCGGCCTCACAACCCTACCTGCATGAAACTAACATAAATACACCCATATTAGCATTAAATCCGAGAAAAGTAATGCTCAACACAAGGAAAAAACGCTTCATATTCTTATCGCACAAGCACTTATCAAACTCCCCCACACTTAAGCTTTTCCTTGTCCTCAAGCAAAGATTAAAACATTATGTTCATGGCCACGCCTCAAAAATAAAAAAAAATACACCGTTAAATCACTTTTAACTTCATTCTAATCATGTATACTCATTTTAATTATAGAAATGAAGCATTATTCTCCAGTTTCATTGATTAAAATCAAGAATTTGCGAAGAGAACAAAAGATAGTCTTACTGACGAGTTGAAGTTGAAAACCTTGAAGAGGGCGGAAAACCACGTAAAAATACCTCCAAATATGGCAGTGCAAAGTTGGGAAGAAGTGTGAAGGTGCACTCAGGCGAAGAGGAAGTGTGGGAATGAGAAGAAACGATGATCAATTAAAAGGACTCACGCCTCTTGGCGTTCTGTACATCCGCACAGGCATGCGAAAATTACCCACACCCATGCGTCTCCACAAGAAAGCCTCACAGGGCAGATGCACGCCCCTGTGCGATCTCAGGAAAACACTAACTGCCTCTGAATGCTCTCGCACGACCATACAGAAAATACCTATGCCCGTGTGCCCGAACCAAAGGGGCTACCGCACGCCCCTGTGGCTTCTCTGTCCACCTGAGAAGAATGACTAAGTGTTCCACATGCCCGTACGGAAATTCCGCACAGGCCTGGACATTCACAGACCCAACTCACAGGTGCAAGCGCATGCCCCTGTGTCTTCTCGGGATGGAGAGAGCTCCTCTATAGAGATTCGCACGGTAATGCGGAAATTACCCACGCCCGTGCGATTTTCATAAGGTCGCCCACAAGGTCGAGTCCATGCCCCTGTGTGCTCTCTAGATAATCTGCCAATCTCTTTAGAAATTCACACACCCATCTGGAAATTACCCATGGGCGTGCGAGAATCGCATGGTCATTCACAAGGGTAAGTCCATGACCCCTGTGCCTTCTCTGGATGAGCTTGCAATGCAAATTCACGGGCGTGCGGAAATTCCACACTCTCGTGCGTTTTCTCTGGATGCCTTAGAAAATTCGTAGTTTAGTAGTTTAGTGTAAGCATGAATAAATTTTTGAGTGTTGGTGTCTTGTATTTTATATACTTGTGCTATGATTTTATTATGGGGTTTGAATTGTCATCATGTGTTTTCATGTAGATTTGATGAAGTTTTGGTCGTTTGAGCTATTTATCATGTTTTCCGCTGGTAAAATTTGCATATTTGGGCAGGCTCTGAGTGTGTAAACATGTTCAAAAATTTTATGTAGAGCCTGCAGAATTTTCATAGCACAAGTATATAAAATTCAAGACACCAACACTCAAAAATTTATTCATGCTCACACTAAACTACTAAACTATGAAAACAATAAACACTTGGGTTGCCTCCTAAGAAGGCTTGTTTAACGTTACTTAGCTTGACGTACCTTGTCTTACCTCACAGGGGGCTCATAGATGAAGGTTACCCTCTTACCCATGACTTGGAAACATGATGAGAAAAGTCTCTTGAAGGTGGAGGGGGAATTATCAGGCTTGGGACCACCTAGCAATGATTCATCCAATTTGTTTGGTTCGCGCACATCTCCAACAGCCTTGGAGCATTTACGGTGGCGTCTCCTAGCCCTCTTCATCTTCCGGAGCACCTTCTTCAGGATCCCCGGGGTAGATTGTACTTTTTCCATTGAACCAAGCATCATGATTCCTTTATTGTCCACCTCTTGGTCGAACAAACCCTCATACGGGTATGGATTGAACATTTCCTGCATGTATTCATCAACAATTTCATCAGTAGTGTCTAGAAAATACAAAGTATCATCGAAATCAAGAGAATGCCGCATAGCTTCAGCAAGGCGGTATGTGAGCTTGTCATCTCTAACTCTCAAAGTTAGCTCTCCATCGTCCATGTCAATCAATGCCTTCGAAGTCCGTAAGAATGGCCTCCCAAGTATCAAGGGTACATCCGCATCCTCATCGACATCTAGCACCACAAAGTCTACGGGAAATATATACTTGTCCACCTTGACAAGCACATCTTCGATGATATCCCTCGGATGTCTCACTCTTCGGTCCGCAAATTGCAAAGTCATCCGAGTGGGTCTAGGCTCACCCAAGCCAAACTTTTGAAAGAAGGTGTATGGCATGATGTTGATACTGGCCACTGACTCCACCAATGCCATTTTTTCTTGCTAATATTAAACTCAATGATGAAGCTTCCCGGGTCTTTGTTTTTGTTCGGCATGTTCTTTTACA
Source organism: Dioscorea cayenensis subsp. rotundata (assembly GCF_009730915.1). Taxonomy (NCBI): domain Eukaryota; kingdom Viridiplantae; phylum Streptophyta; class Magnoliopsida; order Dioscoreales; family Dioscoreaceae; genus Dioscorea; species Dioscorea cayenensis. The sequence goes on from NW_024086660.1 coordinate 38,779, forward strand.
AAACCGCCGAGCAAGATGAATCTAAAATCACTAAAGCACTCTCCACTAACCTCCTCTTGTTTGTCAACAAAAGGAATATTAATGTGGAGTTATTTGAACAAACTCAGGAACTTCTTGTACTATTCATCCCCTTGGTCATTCTTCAATCTAGAGGGGTAAGGGATTCTTTGCTTCAAAGATGCAAGTGCCACCTCCTTCTCTTTGCTTGCTCCCTTCTCAACCTCTATAACCTCAGGTGTGTGTTCATTAGGCTTCTCACTCGGAAGCTTACCCTCAACCTCACGACCACTTCTCAAAGTGGTCACCTTCACATGCTCTCTAGGTTTGGTCTCGGTGTTACTCGGCAAGCTTCCTTGTGGCCTTTCCGAAAAGGACTTCGCAATCTGCCCTACTTGATTTTCAAGATTATCCAAAGAGGCTGTGTGGTTGCGAAGTGTAGCCTCAACTGATTGGAACCTTGTATCAGATGATTTCACAAACCTAGTTAAGGACTTCCCCAAATCGTTCATCCGAGTCTCCAAACCTAAAACTCTATTTTCCATGTTTGGGGTTTGATGTTGTTGTTGGAGACCAGGTGGCCCCATGGCCTTTTATTGACCTTGGTTGCTCCATGAGAAATTGGGATGACTCTTCCAAACCGGATTGTAGGTGTGGCTGTATGGGTTTCCTTGATTCCTCATAGCATTACCTCTAAAATCGACATTCTCACCCGAAGATGCATCACCAATAGAGATCGGGCAATCGGAGGGAGCATGTCCTCTACCACACCCGGTGCAAGTAGTCACGGCAGTCACTCTATTTGAAGTTAGGAGATCTAACTTCTTATTCAATGATTCTACTTGAACCGTCAATGAAGTTACTGCATTTATCTCATGGAGGCCGGCCACATTTTTCTTCTCCCTGGCATTCCATTGGTAGCTGTTTAACCCCATTTCTTCAATTATTTGACAGGCCTCATCGGGGGTCTTGCTACATAAGGTACCTCCTGCTTCCAAATCCAAGAGTTGCCTTGTACTCGGATTTAGACCATTGTAAAAGGTCTAAACAATCATCCACTCCAGGAATCCATGTTGCGGGCACTTTCTCAGGAGCTCATTGAACCTTTCCCACATCTCAATTAGAGACTCCAATTCTAATTGTACAAAGGATGAGATCTCATTCCTAAGCTTTGTAGATTTTTCGGGAGGGAAATAACGGGCAAGAAAAGCTTCTACCATCTCCTCCCATGTGGTAATTGATGCTCTTGGTAATGAGTGTAGCCACTGCTTTGCTTTCAATTTCAAGGAAAATGGGAAGGCTCTCAACTTGATGGCATCATCCGTTACCCCATTTATCATAAGCATGTCGTACACCTCAAGGAAGTTCTCTATATAACTGTTCGGATCCTCATTGGCCAAACCATTAAACTGTGCGGATTGCTGAAACATGTGGATGAATGCCGGCTTCAGCTAGAAGTTCTGAGCTATAATCGGGGGATGTACAATACTCAATTGTGTCTCCAATACAGAAGGTCTGGCATAATCGGATAATGTCCGCTACTGCTCATTCTGTTCTGCCATGTTTTCAGATTCTTCTACTTCTAATTCAACTAGATTAGACTGTTCTTGCACAGGTTCTTTACTTTTTCTTCTAAGTGTACGTTCAAGTTCAGGATCTCCTTCAATCAATATCGAAGTGTTCCCTCGGGTCATAACCTGGAGCTGCACAAAAAGAAAGAAAACAAAATCAGAACGATGATAATAAAAAGATATGAAATAGAATGAATGAATAGCTAAGAAAACAAAGTGCAAAGTATCTCTAAATGCCTACTCCCCGGCAACGGCGCCAAAAACTTGACACGTCCATATATGCATGTAAACTGCAAGTGCACGGGTGTCGAAGTAATAATCCTAGATGAGTGGGTATCGTATCCACAGAGAGTACAGAATAAAGACACTTAAGTTGTTTCCTAACTAATGTAGAAGATGAATAGTCATAAGTGTGACAAAATATGAAATAACGAAAATAAAAGCAACAAGATAGAGAGGACAGGTAAAGGAGAAGGTAAGGCAATCGATAAAGGTGGGGTACCCAGACATTGATTCGCCTAGGACAATCATTTCAAGTGAAAGAACCCTCTATTATACTTCCTAATTGATGCAATAATGAGTCATGGAAATCCTTAATTACATGATCCCAAATCTAAGGTCAAACATGCCTAACTCTATATATGTCTCGGAGGAGAGATTGAATAACCTCTCAACCTTGCACATGCATAGAATTGCAATGAGCTTTAGGGATTCCGAGTGATAAATACTATTCCTATTTATAGATCTAACCCTTTGGTCCAGGTGGAAGATCCCTAGCCACAATTAAGCCCTAGGTGCTAAAATCACTTCAATGCTTCACTCCGTTGCATTTGCAACTAAGCCCAAACGGAAGGTCATCCGTTAGCCCATTCACTCTACTATGGCCGCAAAGAACTCTTGGAACGTGGAGGTACGATAGATCACACCGGAGGGGAAAGGGGACGCTCCGCTACCTCTCGACTTACCCTCTCAACCCTCACCAATCTAGTTTTATCTAACTCTCATAGTGTGTCACTCACTCTATAGAGTTACCAACAAGAACTCTTAACCCTAGTGTCACTCTAGGGGAGTATTCATACAATCAAGTCTCCAAGATTGGAACTCACAATAAACATCAATTAATTGAAAGCATAATAAAGAGATTCAATGAAACGAATACATCCTAGGGTTCACAAATACCCAAGTACCTACTAGCGGTTTAGCTCTCCATGGAGCTAGATATAATCAATGAAATCGAATGTAAAAACAAAGCATCCATAGAAAACCCCCTCGTTTGTCGTGGCGATGGTCTTATGGAGAGTCGTCTACTCATCGCAAGGGTCCCTTTGTTCGGCCTATGATACACCTCACCGGATCGGTGCCGATTTAAAAGCTCTCCCACTAACCTTCTTCCAAACGGTGTGCGATGTCGAGTCGAGAACCTCTCCAAAGCCCTCACTAATATCTCTCAAAACCCTAGCTGCCACCCCTCTCTCAAGTTGGGGAAAAGATGGAGAAAAGAATGTCAAATCGAGATCGAAATAAGCTTTTTAAAGGGTCGAATCGGGAATCCACACGCCCATGTAGGGCGCCTCATGGATTTTTTCACAGGTGTGGGATTTCCACATGCCCATGTGGATTCTCTATTTTCTTGTTTTTCTCGGTCGTATCGTAAAATGCAGGTCTGCTACTAGTATTTTTGCTACAGTATTTTCTACAATACCCTTCTACAAAGACAGGCCTAAAAATACACTCGAATCCATACTTTCATCGAGGTAATGCTAATCGGCATGCATTTACATCGAGATCGCCTTTGCTTCTTTAATAACTAGATATGTTGGTAGAGATCTTGTTCTATATGCACAAGTCGAATGCTTGAATGTGACTCGCTACTCGTGCCCATCAAATAGTTTTGCTAACTAAAGTATGAGGAGGTTGGCACACGCCTCTGCATCTGGAACCCTATCTATGTCTTCGCGTTTGAACCTTAGCAAAATTTCCTCCAAATTAATGCATTACAACTGACATTGGCTTCTTTCTCTCATAATCAGCCCTCACAACCCTACCGCATGAAAGTAACATAAATGCACCCATATTAGCGCTAAAACCCCGAGAAAAAGTAATGTTCAACACAAGGAAAGAACACTACGATTCTTATTGCACAAGCACTTATCAACAAGTCGAACACATGAGTGTGACCGCTTTGTACCCTCCAATTTACATATTCCATCAAGCATAATGGCGGTTAGCACGCACTAATGTCTTCGAGCACAACTTGCATCTTCTCGTGTATCCACATCAAGATTCCATCAACATATTGCATTCGCGATCTACTTTTGCTCCATTCTTCCCTATTTAGCTCCACAACCCTATATGCGCAAAAGAACATAAAAACACAAATAATAGGGATAAAACCTGATAAAAGTAATGCTCATCATAAGAAAAAAATACTTTGTATTCTTAGTTTACAAGCACTTATCACTTGTGCATTTCAAGTGGTGATGCGAGGCCTCGATGTCACAAGTCTCGTTGAGCGCGCAATAGGTACACCAAGCTAGTGACATTAAACATGCACTTCTTGGGAGGTTATTCAAGTTGTTGTGTTAGATTTTTGTTGTTCATTGACACATCCCTTATGTGTGTGTACCACAAGTGCATGGGTCATTGAAATAATAAAAAACCCCGGTGAGTGGGTAGTCGAATGCACAGGAAATAGTTGTTCAGAAACAAGAAGTATTGCTATTTAGCTAGAGTGAAAACTAATTTGTGATTGTGATTCAAACGATTAATGAAAATAGAATAAATGAAAAAAAACAAGAGTAATAAAGAGAAGAAATAGATAGTAAAATGGGGTACTCGGACAATGCTTACCCTAGAACTATTGTTTCAAGTGTAAAACTAATATTATGCCTCATAATTGAAGGTTAATGAGTCATGGAAATCCAAAGACATACAGTCCCAAACCTAAGGTCAATTGTGAGTAGCCCTCTACACTATGCCCCGGCAGAAAGGGATACTCTCAACACCTCACACTGTGTGGGACTGCTTAAGGTTTTATGGACTCAAAGTGATAAACCATATTCCCTAATTTAGATCTAACCCTTTGGTCCAAGCGAAAGATTCCTAATCATGATTAATCCCCATCACTAAGGATAACTCAATGCTTCACTCTATCACTCATGCAATTAAGATCTAGTGGAGAACGTGTCTTAGCACTTCACTCTATCATGATCAAAAAGAACATTTGGAACATGGAGGTGGGATAAATCACGTCGGAAGGGAAAGGGGGCATTCCACTTCCTCTCGACTCACCCACTCAACCCTCCTCAACCTTGCTAAGTCTAACCCTAATGAAGTGTCACTCATTCAAAAGGATTACTGACAAGATCCCCTTGCGTATATCCCGTAAGTGCACGGGTTTGTCGAAGTAATAATCCCGGGTGAGCGGATATCAAATCCACAGGGAGTAGGGAGTAAAGATACTTAATTCGATTCTTAGCTATGTGGAGTATCAACAATGATAAGTGTGATAATGATTCAATTCTCAATAATTAAAAGCAACAAGTAAGAGAACAAAAGTAAGGAGTAGGTAAGGCAATCGATAAAGTTGGGGCACTCGGATGATGCTTCACCTAGGATAATTGCTTCAAGTGCAAGAACTCTCTATTATGCTTCTTAATCAATGCAATGGTGAGTCGTGGAAATCCTTACATACATAGTCCCAAATCTAAGGTCAACTATGCCTAACTATATTCATGTCCCGGAGGAGATATTAAATAACCTCTCAACCTCGCACTCGAATAAAGTTGCAATGAGCTCTAGGGATTCCAAGTGATAAATCGCTTCCTAATTATAGACCTAACCCTTTGGTCCAGGCAGAAGGTCCCTAGCCACAATTAAGCCCTAGATACTAAGATCCCCCCAACGGAGGTTCATACCTTAGATCATTCACTCTATTATGGCCGCAAAGAACTCAAGCAACGGAGGCAGAATCTATCAGTCGGAGGGAAAGGGGACGCTCCTGTACCTCTCGACTCATCCTCTCAACCCTCTCCAACCTAGCTTTGTCTAACGCTCGTGGTGTGTCACTCACTCACAAGGTTACAAACAAGAACCCTCAACCCTAGTGTCACTCTAGGGGAAATGTTCATACAATCAAGTATTCAAGGTTGGAACTCACAATAAACATCAATTTATTGAAAGCATAATAAAGAAGTTCAATGAAACGAATACATCCTAGTGTTCACAATCACCCAAGTACCCACTAGGGGTTTAGCTCTCCATGGAGCTAAGTACAATCAAAGAAATCGAATGTAAAAGTAATGAATCCATAAAGAAACCCCCTCGATGGTCGTGTCGATGGTCGTGTCGATGGTCTTGTGGAGAGTCCTCTACTCATCGCAAGGGATCCTTTGTTCGGCCTAGGATACACCTCGCAGGATCGATGCCGACGAAAGCTCTCCCAATAACCTTCTTCCAAACAACACGCGATGTCGGAGCCGTAGAACCTCTCCAAAACCCTAGCCAATACCCCTCAAAACCCTAGCCGAAGCCCTCTCGCAAGTTGGGGAAAAGATGGAGAAAATAATAACAAAATCAGGGCTGAATCGGCTTTAAATAGTGCTGGAATCGTGCAACTCCACAGGTGTGGATGCTACACGCGCCCGTGCGGAATTTCCACACGGGCGTGGATAATTTCCACACGCCCGTGTGGTTTCTCCTGCTTTCTCCCGATTTCTCGGCCGGGCGTGAACAGTGTTGCTACGATGCTACATTCTGCTTTTTCGACCTGAATAACTTCCCAATTCCATACTTTCATCGGGGTAACGCAAAGGGGCACACGTTCACGTCATGAATCACTTGCTTCTTCAATGATATACATGTTGTTGGAGCTGTTGTTCTTATATGCATAAGTCAGAATGCTCGAGTGTGACTGCCTTTGTGCCCCTCCAAATGGATGTGCTCACTCGAATACGAGGAGTTGGCACACACTCTAGCATCTCACACCTGACCTATGTCTTCGCGTTTGAACCTTAGCAAGATCTCATCCAAAATAGGTGCATTATGATCCACATTGGCCTATTTCCTTCATACTCAGCCTCACAACCCTACCTGCATAAAAGTAACATAAAAACACACATATTAATGTAAAAACCTGAGAAAAGTAATGCTCAACATAAGGAATGAACGCTTCGCATTCATATCGCACAAGCACTTATCAATTACCTAGATAGATTCTCAACCCTAGTGTCACTCTAAGGGAAAATCAAATCAATAAACACACAAGATTGAAACTCAATTAAAATGTCAATTAAAGGAAACATAATAGAAGTTAATGAAACAAAATCATCCTAGGGTTTACAAGTCCAAGCACCCATTAGGGGTTAAGCTCTCCATGGAGCAATCCAAAGTCAAAGATGAAATCAAAAACAAGTGCAAGAAATCAATAGAGACAATCCCCTAGTTGTCCATGTTGATGGTCTTCAAGGGCCACCTCGTCTTCTCCAAAGACTCCTTCGTCAAGCCTAGGGCACACCCCGTCGAATCAAAGCTTTTGGAAGCTCCCCTAATAACTCTCCTCCGAAGGAAATCAATGTCGAATGCTATATGAATGATATCAAATTCCAGCAAAATCCTCTCAAAACCCTAGCCGCGCTCTCCCCAAAAGATAGGCAAAAGATAGCAAGAAGAACCTCAAAAAATACTTGTGAAGTGGTATTTAATGGACTGAAATCGGGCATCCCCACGGCCCTGTGGAAATTCCACACCGGCTTGTGGATTTCCAGGCTTCTCATTTCCAGCGTGCTATAAATAGTAACTACTACAACAATTTTGTTACAATGACTTGCCACAGTAAACTACTACAGTATTGTAGACTTCAATTTCTTTATTAAGGCCGCATGATTGGGCACACATCCACGTGATATCATGCAACATCTTCACTTTTGAACACATTGATGAAGCTCTCGACAATGTTACACAAGTCGGAACATATGAGTGTGTTGCCTTTGTGCCCCTCCAATTTGTGTATTTACTTGAACATTTTGGAGGTTGGCACACACCAACATGTCTATGAGCACAACTTGTAACTTGATCCTTATTTGGCCTAAGAGTTTCCTCAATAATTACGTCCATAATCTATTTTTGCTTCCTTTCTTCCAAACTTGTCTCCACAACACTAAATGCACAAAAGAACATAAATGCACATGAATGAGTCATAAATCTGATAAAAGTAATGCTCAATGTAAGAAAAGTATACTTAGTAATACTTATACACAAGCACTTATCATTCGTGTTTTATTTTTGTTGTCATTTCCTTATGTTTGATCTTCTTTGTCACCACCTTTTCTATGGTTATCTTGTTGTTGGACTCTCTCTCTCTCTCTCTCTCTCTCTCTCTCTCTCTCTCTCTCTCGTGTGTGTTTTCATATATCTATTGGAGTTGGGTTTTTATTTATTTATCTAGTGTGTTTCGTTTGCTTGATTTTGAGATGGAGAACTCTTGTCCCAGAATTTTTTAGGGCAAGCACAAGAAGAGCTCGGCCCTACTTGTCCTACAGATTTTCACTGGTTTTAGTTTTTGAGGATTTCCAGGGCAAGCATGAACACCATGCACTAAGCACAATCGTGTCCTTCTCCTTTGTGGTTTTTAGACTTATTCCTGAGGGAATCAGTGGGAGGGACGCGCTTTTTACATGATTATACATGCCTAAAATTCAAACCCTCGCCTTGGTAAACTGAGCATACATGTGTCTTGTGCATGCTTAGTAGTGACTATTCATCTTCCACCGTTCCACTTTAAAACCTAGCCGCGGTTACGCCTCTTTGTCCCATTTCTCGATGATTCCTCTCTTTATCTTCGATTGTCTGGTTTCACGGTTCTATATTGTTTCTTGTAAGATTTTTAACACGTTCAGCCACCGTTTTACCCGTTGACAAGATCCCTTTGTGTATATCCTACAAGTGCACGGGTTTGTCGAAGTAATAATCCCGGATGAGTGGATATCGAATCCACTGGGAGTAGAGACTAAAAACACTTAATCCGCTTCTTAGCTATGTGAAAGATCGGTAGTGATAAGTGTGACAATGATTCAATTCTCAAAAGTGAAAACAATAAGTAAGAGAGCACGAGTAAAGGAGGAGATAAGGCAATCGATAAAGATGTGGTACTCGGATAATGCTCCGCCTAGGACAATCGTTCAAGTGCAAGAACCTCTATTATGCTTCCTAATCAATGCAATGGTGAGTCATGGAAATCTTTAAATACATAGTCCCAAATCTAAGGTCAACTATGCCTAACTCTATACATTGCCCGGAGGAGAGATTAGATAACCTCTCAACCTTGCACTCGAATAGAGTTGCAATGAGCTCTAGGGATTCCAAGTGATAAGTATTTTCCTAATTATAGACCTAACCCTTTCGTCCAGGTGAAAGGTCCCTAACCACGATTAAGCCCTAGATACTAAGATCACCGCAACGCTTCACTCCATTGCACGCACAACTAAGCCCTAGCGGAGGGTCATCCCTTAGACCATTCACTCTATTATGGCCGCAAAGAACTCGAGGAACGGAGGTAGAATCCATCACGTCGGAGAGGAAAGGGGACGCTCCTGTACCTCTCGACTCACCCTCTCAACCCTCTCCAACCTAGCTTTGTCTAACTCTCGTAGTGTGTCACTCACTGACAAGGTTACCAATAAGAACTCTCAACCCTAGTGTCACTCTAGGGGAAATGATCATACAATCAAGTATTTAAGGTTGGAACTCACAACAAACATCAATTAATTGAAAGCATAATAAAGAGATTCAATGAAATAAATACATGCTAGAGTTCACAAATACCCAAGTACCCACTAGGGGTTTAGCTCTCCATGGAGCTAAGTACAATCAAAGAAATAGAATGTAAAAGCAATGAATCAATAGAGAAACCCGCTCGATAGTCATGTCGATGGTCTTGTGGAAAGTCCTCTACTCATCGTCCAAGGATTCCCTCTAATCGTGTCGTTTACTACAGTGATTTGCTATAGTAACCTACTACAGTACTCTCTTAAAAATACTCCCGAATCCACTTTTCATTCAGGTAACCTAAATGGGCACACGTTTATGCCATGGATCGCATTGCTTTTCAATGACAGATAAGTTGATGAAAATCTTGTTCTATGTGCATAAGTCAGAGTGCTTGAGTGTGACTGCCCTTGTGCCCCTCCAAATGGTTGTGCAAACTCAAATACGGGGAGTTTGGCACACACTCTAGCATCTCGCACCCGACTTATATCTTCGCGTTTGAACTTTAGCAAGATTTCCTCCAAAATAGGTGCATTGTGATCCACATTGGCTTCTTTCCTACATAATTGGTTTCACAACCCTACCTGCATAAAAGTAAAATAAAAACACGTATATTAGTGTAAAAACCCAAGAAAAATAATGCTCAACATAATGAAAGAATGCTTCACATTCATATCGCACAAGAACTTATCACCCGTCAACTCTGGTAAGTCTTCGGCATTACTGTCAGGTTCTTTCATAGGTTTTCCATTACCTATCTTTTTGGTCTTCAGATGTCTTGGTGTCCCACAATCCATGCCAAAGTTTGCTATTCAAATGTTTTAGTGATTTTTGGTGTCGATACTTTGCACCTCCCTGCTGAAAAGATTACTATATCGGGACATGATCATGTTTGGAACCCTTACACGATCGTGCTCTCATCTCGCTTTCCCTATGTTTCTTGGACTGATTAGATTCCTTTCTTTAACAGGTAATGCTGTTTAAGGACACTTCAGCCTAGCCTTCTAACTGACCCTAAATCATGGTATCCACACTTGATGCTGATTACATACCTAAGTTTGACACTCCGGCGCATCAGGAGCACTACACTTGTCTATCTCGTCACCACTTTGGCGAGTCATGGGAGATTGATTGGGATGTTCTCCGAGAGGTGAGACTTAAGGAGGAAGTTCAGAGGTTTCTGAGTGTCAAAGCATGGCGGTAGTTATTACTGATCATAGATAACACTTACGAGTGGTTTTCTCTCGAGGTGTTAGCTACTTTCGAGTTGTCCCACTGCACCATTGTGTTCTATCAAGCCAATTTCATAAAATTTCAAGTCTTCGGTGAATTACAGTGGATGAGCCTGACAGAGTTCTCAGTTCGACTGGGACTTTATGATACGGAGGTCACCCAAACTCCTACCTATAAGAAGTTATTGTTTTCCCGGCCAATTGTGGATTCTGTGGAGGAGGCCAAGCGACGACTGAGCACTATTCCTATTTATGACCCTCGTCGGACCAAGGCCACCACACTTTGCTCTCTCGTACTTCAGTACATTCATTATATCCTCAGTCACACTCTCACTAGATGCGGTAACAGTATTGAGGTACTCAATTATTGTGATTTTGACTTCTTACTGAGCATGGTGGATGGATTTCACCTGCACTTAGGCTTTGAGGTGGTAATTTCTATTGCACATCAAGAGACTAATCCTTGTATTAAAGCCATATTCATCGACCCTTACATCACTCATGTTATAAGGCATATGGGCCTACTTTAGGGGACCTACCGCAGGAGGATTGTTGGGGGGTTTGCAGCGATGTCCTTGGAGACATTGTAGGGGTGCTCACACGACCGTGTGGATTCCCGATTCCAGCACTTTAAAAGCAGATTTTAGCCTCGATTTCAGTATTTTTTTCTCCATCTTTTTTTTCGGAACTTGAGAGAGGACTGCAGCTAGGGTTTTAAGATGTATTGGCTAGGGCTTTAGAGAGGTTCTACGGCTCTGACATCGCACGCTGTTTGGAAGAAGGTTAGTGGGAGAACTTTCGTCAACACCGATCCGGTGAGATGTATTCTAGGCCGGACAAAGATACCCTTGTAATGAGTAGAGAACTCTTGATAAGTGCTTGTGTAATATGAATGCGAAGCATTCTTTCCTTATGTTGAGCATTACTTTTCTCGGGTTTTTACATTAATATGTGTGTTTTTATGTTACTTTTATGCAGGTAGGGTTGTGAAACCAATTATGAAGGAAAGAAGCCAATGTGGATCACAATGCACGTGAAGCATCCACGCCCGTGTAGTCGCCCGATTCCAGCCCTATTTAAAGCCGATTTAGCCCCGATTTTGGTATTCTTTTCTCCATCTTTTCCCCAGCTTGAGAGAGGGCTTCGGCTAGGGTTTCGAGGGGTAGTGGCCAAGGTTTTGGAGAGGTTCTACGGCTCCGACATCGTCATTCCTTAGGAAGAAGGTTGGTAGGTGAGCTTCCATCGAGGCGCATCCTATACCGGACGAGGGAATCTTTGGACGACGAGTAGAGAGAACTTTCCACAAGACCATCGACACGACTATCGAGGTAGTTTCTTTATGGATTCATTGCTTTTATATTCTATTTCTTTGATTGTACTTAGCTCCATGGAGAGCTAAACCCCTAGTGGGTACTCGGGTATTGTGAACCCTAGGATGTATTCGTTTATTTGAACCTCTTTATTTTGCTTTCAATAAATTGATGTTTATTGTGAGTTCCAACCTTGAATGCTTGATTGTATGAACATTTCCCCTAGAGTGACACTAGGGTTGAGAGTTCTTGTTGGTAACCTTGTGAGTGAGTGACACACCACAAGCGTTAAACAAGGCTAGGTTGGAGAGGGTTGAGAGGGTGAGTCGAGAGGTACAGGAGCGTCCCCTTACCCCTCCGGCGTGGTAGATTCTACCTCCGTTCCTTGAGTTCTTTGTGGCTATAATAGAGTGAATGGTCTAAGGGATGAACTTTCGCTGGGCTTAGTTGCGCGTGCAACGGAGTGAAGCATTGAGGTGATTTTAGTATCTGGGACTTAATTGTGGTTAGGGACTTTCCACCTGGACCAAAGGGTTAGGTCTATATTAAGGAAGATATTTATCACTTGGAATCACTGGAGCTCATTGCAACTCTATGCGAGTGCCAGGTGTTGAGATTGTTCGATTTCTCCTCCGGGACATGTATAGGGTTAGGCACGCAATGAGTTCTAGAGATTCCAAGTGATAAATCCTCTTCCTAGATGTAGACCTAACACTTTGATGAGTCCGCAAGCGCACGGGTCGTCAAGTAATACCCTGTGCATGACACAGTGGTCGTATTCCCTGGGGTCCCAAGAGCTGCTATTACTCTCCCCTAGACGGCACTGTCTAGTATACCAAATATAGGATTAAAACAAGATAAGTAAAATAACAAAAGAAAAGAAACTATAAACACATGGACTAAAGGTCACCACACAAGTATACTAAGGAAGCAAGTAACAATGAAAGTGCGAGGTCTCCGAGCTAGGATCCCCTCGGGACTACTAAACCTAGATGGATGCTAGAATTACAAAGCCAACGGTGGTTGGACCAAGAAACATCCAAAAATAGATCACCCCGATGGTCACGGTGGTAATCTCTTCCGACCAAATCCTCCTACGATCACATTACAATTAGGGGAATCTTAAATTAGGGCCGAAACTCAACCTAGGTACAACACTAATGGTTGGAGGGGTATGAAATACCCAATGGTCATGGTGTATTCATACATGTATCGCTTCCAAGCAAGGTGTGTCTAGTATAAGGGTGATGGTCACGCACCAAATACAACCAAGAAGTTGAATCACAAAGTTCTCATGCAAAACAACACATCAAAGAGCACCAAGCAAGGATCACAAACCACAGAAATCCCATAAATGTAAATCAAAGCATCTATACAAGCAAGTTCATCCCAAGGTTCACCGGATGCCCGGTGACCTTGGGAGTCTAGATCGTCATCAACAAAGGAGCAAGTGTAGAAGATAAGAGATACAAAAAAAAGTTCATAACAAACTTCCCTAAGATGAAGACTAGAAGGTGGTGATGAGAACTCGTCGGATCCGCGCCGGCGAGCTCCTAAATCGTTTTCCTTGAGTGTAACCTTCTTCTCCCTTCGATTTTCCCCTCAGATCTGCCTTCTCCCACAGCCTTGAAGCTCTAGAGGATGATGGTGGAGAGTGGTAACCAAAAGTCCCCCAAATGATGCCCTAATAAGCCTTTTATATGCCCAGATCCCGATCGGTAAACGGGCGAGTATACCGACCGTATGCCGACCCCTCGGGAATTTCAGTTTTCTGCCGAGAAGCCCGAGATGAGTTAAAGTGATTGCTATAGTGAAACTTCTACAGTAGCACTGCTACAGTGATCCCCCTGGACCGGAAACGCCATTTTGTTGCTGAATTCATCCACAATCCCGTCGCATAGGCCCCAGGGCTTCTAATGGGCCTGAAATGTAAAAATAACACAATTTAAACAAAAAGGGCATCGATTCAACAAATAAATATAAAGAATGATACAAAACAAATACATGCCAAATACGTACTTTTAGACGTTTATCATACATCCCCACACCTAAGCGTTTGCTTGTCCCCAAGCAAACAAATATTAAGAACAAAGGGAAAGAAGATAAACAGCTAAAAGTGCGACCTCAAGCTCAAAGTAAAGGACTCCACAAGCACGACTAGACAGAAATCAAGCAGTGAGTTGTTCAATGAATGGTGAAGTAATACTAGTTCTATCTCATCTAAAGTGCTCCCTCGTGGAGTGTGTGATAACCCCCACCTTGACCTCTACACCCTCGGATTACCCCGTGATGCCTATTCGCAAAGACACATAATGATAATGGCATTAAGATGCTAAAGGCACCCTCAATACTCAATTAAGAGTCCTCTCGTTCCTAGATAAAACTCTAACTTTCGGGATGACTATGTAGCAAGCTTCAAGGGAACAAAAAGAGATACTTTATTTCTTTCACACATATATACAAGCATACACATATGAGTCCGACTAACGTAGACTCGCACAAAAATGTTTTTAACAATCTTTCTCGAAGGATGCACATGCCGATTAGGCACAAGAGTCACCCAACATACTCGAAAATACTACATAGACGCATTCATGCTATACTAGCGGAGGAATACCGCCATAGACTCAATTTTTTTATTTTTTTATTTTTATTTTATTGATCACATGTACAAACTCGTATCTCATGTCCCTTGTAAAGACTTGCTACAATAGTACACTTTAAGGTGAGAGAAAAATAAAGGAACACAAAAAGCTCTTAAAAAGTGCATTGAAGATAGAATTTAACAAATTAATGCCCAAGTCAAAATGATGGGTAGGTTGGAGTGTACAAGGTAGAAGTGCTCATGAACATGTATATAGGTGCACTAGAGATGATACAGAACTACATTCAAGCACAAATAAAGTACAACTCACAACTATCATTCTACCAAGCTAGGAAGTCCTTAACAATAAAATCATAGCTATCATAGGTAATCAGGCATGCAAATGCAAACATTTTCAAAGTTCATAGAACTCCACCAGCCACTTACAGATGCACATTGCCCTCAATGTGCCTAATCAGTAGAATGCAACAAGATAGACAATAAAAACATAGTAAGAGGGTTTCGTGAACTTCTCCGAGTCTCAAAGCATGAGTCTTGAAGTCCATGAGATCGAAGTGACCACCAAAGGTCATAGTAGAAGATAGAGGAAGAAAGTGCTTGATGTCCTAATTCCACCCTGCAAGGTAGAAAAGAACATCACCTCGAGGCATCTAATCACACACCCATCAAAACAAACACGATAAACAACTAACAACACAAAAAGCAATCAAAACATAGAAGTAAAAGAAAACATAACACAAAAAAAAATGTCCATGTGATGCAAGTGGAGATCATCTAACCAAGTTACAAGCAAAGTGGGCATCAAAAGAATGAAGAAAAGCAAGAAAATGCCAGTGCTACAGTAATTGCGGAAAATCAAGAACTTCGCTTGTAAAAGTAGCCAAAAATTTTACAAATCAAGGAAAAATTCTTGATAATCATTAAACATTCACACATCAACAAAAATCCAAAAGATTTCACCCACAAAAACAAGAAGAACTCAAGGGTTGAGTGAGAGGTCAAACCCTTGCCCTAGAGTAAGATGGGTGAATTAAATGGTTGGATCCGGCCAAAAACTTGCTCAAACTACAAATTTTTGTTACTAAAATGGAAAAGAGGAGGAGAAGATCAAATTAGAGAAAAAAAATGATGAAAAACGGTGGAGAAATGAGGGAGAAACGGTTAGAAGAATGGGGAAGAAGAATGAATAGTAGCAGCCCTCAAAACCCCACATATAATGCCCTCACTGGTGAAGTTCTTGAGGGGCATCCCTTGCGGCTGCAAGAATGATCCTCAAGACTCTTCGATGAGTCCCGAGGGGCATCCTTGTGGCCGCAAGGATGGTCCTCGGATTTTCCTCGACACACAACAACTTTTTCTCCACACTTTGCACACTCGCGACACTTCGCTTATGGATCAAACCATGAAAATCAAAAGTCTGAAACATCGATAAAACACTTAAAACATCAACAAGAATGCATCAAGAACAAGAATTACTCAAAGATCACATGGTAAACAAAATAATACAAAGGCTAATGAACTAAGAAAAACGATGAAAACACAACACACTAAAAACACAAGAAATGAAAGGGACTTGGGTTGCCTCCCAAGAAGCGCTTGTTTAACGTCATTAGCTCGACGCACTCTTTCTTACCTAAGGAGGCTTGAAAAATAGTGTGTTCATCGCGGCTTGAGGTTGCATAAGAACTACCAAGAAATATGAAACTTACCCTCCGGGATGATGCAAATGTGGATGTCAAGCATGAGTCACCTTTGGTCTCCAAGGAAAAGCTTTGGGCCGGAGTCGCTTTAAGTCTCGGCATTGGCGGGTCCTTGGAAGGTTTCAATCTCCTACCCGCATTTGCTTCCTCAACCCATTTTAAAATACCTTGAACTACCCATAAATGTTGTTTAGGTCTCCAAGGGAACAAGTTTGGTTGAGAACTTGTCAAGCTTTGCATAAGTGGATCAAATGTTGGCTTTAACATCCTATCCACAATATTTTTCTCAACCATAGTGTGATGAACATCAAGTACCCATAACATTTGCTTGGGCCGCCAAGGAAAAATCTATGGTTGGGAATTGTCCAAGCCCGGCATTGGTGGGTTCAATGATGATCTTAGTTTCCTTCCCACATCTTCAAATACAATTCCCGAAATTTTGTTTTTGCACTTGACCAAAATGGGTAGATTGATGGAAAGATCAATATTGAGGCAAGTGGGTTCTTCAATTGTGGTCGATTGAGCTTCTTCCACTTGCTCACATGATCTCTACTTGTTTCTTACCACTAAAATCAATAGCCTTCAAGGTTTCACTTGGGCTATTTTTCGACATTGCTCAATGGGCTACTTGAAGAAGGCTTGAATTTGCCCTCAACAAGTTGCTTGACTTGGTTCTCAAGTGCTTGGATCGACGCTTTGAACACCCCATAGTATTGTAACAAGCTCATCAAGTTTCTTTTCATTCGCAAGTACGTAGCTCTGCGGCTTTCGAACATAAACCTTGCTAGAATATCTTCATGGGTGAAATTTCTTTTTGGTTGTTGTTGTGGCTGAAATTGAAAAACTTGGGGTTGATATGGACTCAATTGTTGTGGATAGGTTGGTGTTGCTCTCATGGCCAAAAATTTTTCCAACCTATCTTCAAGTGCATAGGTATTCGCGGTGTCCATGCGCATTTGTTGCTCAAGTGCATAGAGTTTCACGGCCAAGAGTTTTTCTTGAAAATCAAGGGTCGTATCATTTTGGTATGCCCTATTGGCATCTAATTCTTCCATTTCTCTCTCAAGTGCAAACATTTTAGCTCCCAATAACTTTTCTTGAAAATCCAGGTCTGAATCATTTTGGTATGCTCTCTTGGCATCTAATTCTTCCATTTGTCTCTCAAGTGCATACATTTTAGCGCCAAGCAGTTTTCTTTCAAAGTAAAACACGAAAGAAACAAAATAAGTAAATATGCACAAAATGGTAAATGACACATACAAAGACAAATATTCACAACAACAAAGATAAATAACTAGAGTAGTGAGCTAAAGGTTTTCCTAGCATTCTTGGATTCCCCGGCAACGGCGCCAAAAACTTGATGAGTCCACAAGAGCATGGGTCATCATAATACCTCGGCGTGACATGTGGGTCTGATTCCCTTGGGGTCCCAAGAGCCGCTATTACTCTCCCGTATGGCAATCGCCTAGTCTACCAAATATATGATTAAAACAAGATAAGGAAAATAACAAAAGAAAAGAAACTATAAACACATGGACTAAGGGTCACCACACAAGCAAACTAAAGAAGCGCAGTAATGAAAAGTGCGAGGTCTCCCGAGCTAGGATCCCCTGACTACTAATGCTAGATGAATGCTAGAATTACAAAGGCAACGGTGGTTGGACCAAGAGACATCCAAAAATAGATTACCCCGATGGTCAAGGTGGTAATCCCTAATCCAATAAGAGTATTGGCTCGAAACTCTTCCCGACCAAATCCTCCCACGATCAGCTACAATTAGGGGAAATCTCAAATTAGGGCCGAAACTCAACCTAGGTACAGGGCTAATGAGTTGAGGGGTATGAAATACCCAATGGTCATGGTGTATTCATACGCGTATCCCCTTCCAAGCAAGGTGTGTCTAGTATAAGGGCGATGGTCACGCTCTCAAATACAACCTAGAAGTTGAATCACAAAGTTCTCATGCAAAAACAACTACATCAAAGAGAACCAAGCGAGGATCACAAACCACACAAAATGCCATAAATGTAAATCAAAGCATCTATATAAGCAAAGTTCATCGTAAGGTTCACCGTGATGCCCGTGATCTTTGGGAGTCTAGTTCATCATCAACAAAGGAGCAAGTGTAGAAGATAAGAGATACAAAGAAAAGTTCATAACAAACTCCCCTAAGATGAAGACTAGAAGGTGGTGATGAGAACTCGTCGGATCTACGCCGGTGAGCTCCTAAATCATTTTCCTTGAGGGTAACCTTCTTCTCCCTCTCGATTTGCCCCTGACCGCCTTCTCCCGCAGCTTTGAAGCTCTAGAGGATGATGGTGGAGAGTGGTGTCCAAAAGTCCCCTAAATGATGCCCTAATAAGCCTTTTATATGCCCAGATCCCGATCGGTAAACGGGCCAGTATACTGGCCCTATGCTGACACCTCGTGAATTTCTGGGTGTCATGGAGATGAGTTACATGCTGATTGCTACAAAGACAATCGGCCCTATGCCTGCTGGAAGGTCCCTAGTCACAATTAAGCTCCCTAGGTGCTAAAAATCACTTCAATGCTTTCACCGCAAGGTTCTCTCGCAACTAAGCCCCAGCAAAAGATCATCCCTTAGCATGTTCACTCTACTATGACCGCAAATAACTGGAGGAAATGGAGGTAGGATAAATCACACCGGAGGGGAAAATGGACGCTCCACTCCTCTCAACTCACCCTCTCAACCGTCTCTAATCTAGCTTTGTCTAACTTTCATGGTGTGTCACTCACTCACAAGGGTTACCAATAAGAACTCTCCACTCTATTGTCACTCTAAAGGGAGTATTCATTCAATCAAACATTAAAGATTGGAACTCAATTAGAGCATCAATTAATGAAACAATAATAAAATGTTTAATGAAACAAATACATCCTAGGGTTCACAAATCCAAGTACCCACTAGGGGGTTTAGCTCTCCATGGAGCTAGTTACAACCAATAATGAAATCGAATGTAAAAGCAAGTAATTCATAGAAAATCCCCTCGATAATCGTGATGATGGTCTTGTGGAGAAGCCTCGACTCTTCCAAAGGTCCCTTTGTCCGGCCTAGGGATACACATCGCGGCACTCCCACTAACTTTCTTCCAAATAGAGCATGATATTGAAGTCAGAGAACCTCTCCAAATCCCTTGGACAATATCTCTCAAAACCCTAGCTGCCGCCCTCTCTCAAGTTGGGGAAACGATGGGGAAAGCAATCCTGAAATCGGGCTTCAAAACAACTTTAAATAGGCTGGAATAGGGCATCCACACGGGCCACTGGATCTTCCACATGCCCCTGTGGAATTTCCACACTGCATGTGAATTCTCTAGATTTCGGATTTTCAAAGATGTTGTGAACAAAATGAATCGCTACAGAATCTGTTACATTGATTCGCCACGATAACCTCGCCATGCTGCTAC
Source organism: Dioscorea cayenensis subsp. rotundata (assembly GCF_009730915.1). Lineage (NCBI taxonomy): Eukaryota > Viridiplantae > Streptophyta > Magnoliopsida > Dioscoreales > Dioscoreaceae > Dioscorea > Dioscorea cayenensis. Next base: position 58,386 of record NW_024086660.1, read on the forward strand.
CCACCGAAAAACACTCCCGAATCCACTTTTCATCGAGGCAACATAAACGAGCACACGTTTATGTCGTAGATCGCATCACTTCTTTAATGAACGGGTTCATTGGTGAAGATCTTACTATCATTGTACAAGTTGGGATAACCAAATGTGACTGCCTTTGTGCTCCTCCAACTCATTGTAATAATCTGAATACATGGAGCTTGGCACACATTCACGTATCTTAGAGCCCCACTTGTGTCTTCATGTTTGTTGCTTCCAAGATTCCACCAAATAGTGCATTCACGATCTACTTTTGTATTTTTTTCTTAATACTTAGCTTCACAACCCTACATGTGTAAAAGAACACAAATACACATGTATTAGTGCTTAAACCTGGTAAAAGTCATGCTCATCGTAATGAAAGAATACTTAGATTCTTAACACACAAGCGCTATTATTCACCTTAGTTGCAATGATTGTATTCTTGAGTTTAGGAGAATTTTTAATATTGAATGTTCTCATGCTCTAGTTTTTACTTGAATTTCTAGCAATTTTTGTCCGATTCACACTTATTTCACTAATAGCTCATTAAACTCTTTTGGACACTCAAGTAAGTGTTTAAGGGACTAAGTAGCTTTAATTTCATGTGTTTCATTTTGCTAAAAAAATGGAAAAAGAAGAAAATTTTTATACTTGTTTGGTTATGCATTGGGGGGTGGAAAGAGCTACCACCTATGAAGTATGAAGCTACTCTCATGAGTCGATACTAGTTATGCCCCTAATGAGAGAAAGAGATATCTTATAGGATGAGCGAAAGCTACTACGGTAGAAAAATCAACCACCCTCGAAAAGTGTGAAAGCCACCTTAGCGGCCGCTTCGGAAAGGGCTACCTTAGAGGATGTTTGAAGCTACTGCCACCTTTTTACTTTGTTTTGTATATAAATAAGTCCCTTATTTTAGAACTTTGAGGAGTATACTTTGGATTGATTTGATTGAGTTCACACACTTACACGATTTTGGGTTTGTTGTCCTTTTTTATTCGAGTTTTTAGCTTGATCAATGATTTTTCGTATTTGGTGTTGAAACTTCCCAGACTTGTAGAATGCTTCCCTTGCATGCTTTTGGTGAACCCTAAGGCAAGCACTTTCAATATTTCCTTCTTCTATTCTTCATCGTTTTTATTTTTGCTTGAGGACAAGCAAAAAGCTTAAGTGTGGGGAGTTTGATATGTGCTTGTGTATTAGTAATACAAAGTATTCTTCTCTTACGATGAGAATTACTTTAATTAGGTTTTAGCACTACAACATGTGTGTTTGTGAACTTTCGCTTTATGAAGAGTTGTGAAGCTAAAAATGAAAGAAAGAAGCTAAAGTGCATTAGCGATTGTAATTTATTGATGAAGTCTTGGAGTGAATAAATGTGAAGACATAAGTTGTGATTGAAGATACATGAATGTGTGCCAACCTCCATGCGCCAAGCAATTACAATGGTTTGAGGGCACAAAGGTGGTCACATTTGTGTATCCCGACTTGTGCAATGATAGCAAGATCTTCATTAATGACAACTTTTATTGAAGAAGTGACGCGATTCTACAGCATGGATGTGTGCCCGCTTATGCCGCTTTTGATGAAAAGTGTGGATTCGAGAGTATTTTTGGCAATGCTTTGGCAAGGCTTTTTGGAGTGGTTCTATAACTTTGACATCACGCTTCTCTTGGAAGATAGTTATCGGGGAGCTTTTCATTGGCACCGATCCGGCGAGGTGTACCTTAGTCTTGACAAGGGGACCTTTGGAGAGGACGACGCTACTCCACAAGACCACTGACATGAATACCGAGGGTGTTTTCCTATAGATTACATGTTTTTACTTTCGATTTCATTATTGATTGTATCTTGCTCCATGGAGTTTGATAAGTGCTTGTGCGATGTGAATGTGAAGCGTTCATTCCTTATGTTGAGCATTACTTTTCTCAGGTTTTTACACTAATATGTGTTTTTTTATGTTACTGCAAGCGTGTAGGGTCAGTGAGGCCAAGTATAAAGGAAAGAAGCCAATGTGGGTTACAATGTCTGATTTTGAGGAAATCTTGCTAAGGTTCAAACGCCAAGACATAGGTCGATGTGAGATGTTAGAGTGTGTGCCAACCTCCTCGTATTCGAGTTGGCACATCCATTTGAGGGCACAAAGGCAGTCACACTCGAGCATTCTGACTTATGCAGATAGAACAAGAGCTTCACCAATGTGGCTATCATATAAGATGCAAGTGATCCACTGATGTGAACGTCAGTCGCTTTACGCTATCCGATGAAAGTATGGATTCGGAAGCAATTCAGTGTCGAAAACCGTATCGTAGCACTATAGCAACACCGTGAGAAAGTACTATAGCAAAAGACTGCTTGCAGCCCGACCGAGAAAACAGGAGTTCAGAGGAACCACACGAAGCGCGTGGAAATTATCCACGCCTGCGGGAAAGTCCCCACGGGCGCGCGAAGCATCCACGCCCGTGTCGCCGCCTCGATTCCACTCTCTATTTAAAGCCTAATCAGCCCCGATTTTAGTATTCTTTTCTTCATCTTTTCCCCAACTTAAGAGAGGGCTTCGGCTAGGGTTTCGAGGGGTATTGGCCATGGTTTTGGAGAGGTTCTACGGCTCCCGGACATCGCCATTCCTCAGGGAAGAAGGTTGGTAGGGGAGCCTCGTCGAGGCGTATTGATAAGTGCTTGTGCGATATGAATGCGAAGTGTTCATTCCTATGTTGAGCTGCTACTTTTTCTCAGTGTTTTACATTAATATGTGTTTTTATGTTACTTTTTATGCGGTAGGGTTGTGAGGCTCGAGTATGAAGGAAATAGGCCAATGTGGATCATAATGCACCTATTTTGGAGGAGATCTTGCTAAGGTTCAAACACGAAGACATAGGTCAGGTGTGAGATACTAGAGTGTGTGCCAACCTCCCTCAGATTCGAAAGTGAGCACATTCATTTGAGGGCACAAAGGCGTACACACTGTAACATTCCGATTTATGCATATAAGAACAAGAGATCTACCAACGTGCACATCATTGAAGAGGCAAGTGATTCACGACGTAAATAGAGAAATCAGAGAAACAGAGAATCCACACGAGCGTGTGGAAATTATCAACGCCCTGTGGAAATTCCACTGTATGCATGACATCATACACGCCCTGCAGTCGCCCGATTCCAGCTCCTATTTAAAGCCGATTTCAGCCCCGATTTTTGGTATTCTTTTTCTCCATCTTTTTCCCCAACTTGTGAGAGGACTCTGGCTAGGGTTTCGAGGGGTATTGGCCAAGGTTTTGGAGAAGTTCTACGGCTCCGACATCTTGATTCCATTAGGAAGAAGGTTGGTAGAGGAGCTACGATCGAGGCGTATCCTATACCTGGACGAAGGAATCTTTTGGACGACGTAATAGAGGACTCTCCACAAGACCATCGACACGCACTCATCGAGGGGTTTCTTTTATGGATTCATTGCTTTTTACATTCAATTTCTTTTGATTGTATTAAGCTCCATGGAGAGCTAAACCCCTAGTGGGTACTTGGATGATTGTGAACCCTAGGATGTATTCGCTTTCATTGAACTCTTGATTATGCTTTCAATAAATTGATGTTTATTGTGAGTTCCAACCTTGAATGCTTGATTGTATGAACATTTCCCCAGAGTGACACTAGGGTTGAGAGTTCTTGTTGGTAACCTCGTGAGTGAGTGACACAACACGAGCGCTAGATAAAGCTAGGCTGGAGAGGGTTGAGAGGGTGAGTCGAGAGGCATGTGAGCCGCCCCTTTCCTCCCGGGCGTGATAGATTCTACCTCCGCTCCTTGAGTTCTTCTATGCCATAATAGAGTGAGTGGTATAAGGGATGAACCTCCGCTGGGGCCTAGTTGCGCGTGCAATGGGGCGAAGTGTTGAGAGGATCTTAGTATCTAGGGCTTAATTGTGGCTAGGGACCTTCCGCTTGGACCAAAGGGTTAGGTCTATATTTAGGAAGAGATTTATCACTTGGAATCCCTTTAGAGTTCATTGCAACTCTATGCGAAAGTGCGAGGTGTTGAGATTGTTCAATTTCTCCTCCGGGACATGTATAGAGTTAGGCATAGTTGACCTTAGATTTGGGACTATGTATGTAAGGATTTCCACGACTCACCATTGCATCAATTAGGAAGTATAATAGAGGGTTCTTGCACTTGAAGCGATTATCCTAGGTGAAGCATTATCCGAGTACCCCATCTTTATCGAATGCCTTACCCACTTCTTACTTTTACTCTTTCACTTGTTGATTTTATTGTTGAGAATTGAATAAATTTCACACCTATCACAATTGATCTTCCACATAGCTAAGAATCAAATTAAGTATTTTCACCCCCTACCCCTCGCGGATTCAATCCTCGCCCACCCCGGGATTATTATTTCGACAAGCCCGCACTGCATGGATATAAGAAAGGGGAACTTGTCGCTGCATCCCATAACGGATGAGGGAATTCTCGATCTACGAGTAGCACTTCATTAAAGATCGACACGCACCATCGAGGGGTTTTCTATGGATCCATTGCTTTCTTTGCATCTCTATTTCTGATCTGCACTTTAGTTCATGGAGAGCTCAGCCTTCGCAGTACTGGGCATGTGAACCCCTAGTGACGTATTTATTTTCGAACCCTTATTATGCTCATAAATTGATGCCATTGTGAGTTCCCACCTGAACGCTTGATTATGAACACTTCCCCAGAACGACATCAGGCCGAGAGTTTGTTGCAGCCTCAGGAGTGACGATGACCACGAGCCGCAGAAAGCTCGGCTGGAGAGGGCTGAGCCGAGGCAGAGTCTCTCCCCTTCCCACGACAGATTCTAACCGCTCTCGAGTTCTTTGCGTCATAGCAGAGCGAATGGTCAGGGATGATCTCGGGTCAGCTTTCAGCACGCGCAACGGAGCGAAGCGTGAGGGTGATCCAGACCCAGGGCCTCACTCAGCCAGATCTTCCACCGACCAGCGGCTAGATCGATCACTGGACCGAGCATCATGCACTGCAGGCGCAGTGCCGAGGCAGTCCCGATTCTCTCCTCCGCATGGCAGAGTTACATAGCTGACCCCAGACTCAGGACTCATGTCATTGCGATTTCATGACCACTCATCGCTGATTGAGCTTAACAGAGTTCTGGCACTGAAACACTTATCCCATGCGAGCACTATCCCGGCACTCCCATCTTATCTGATCGCTTTTACCCCTCTTTCACTTTTGCTCTCTAGCTGTCGCTTTCATCGCTGAGAATTGAACATTGTCACACTCATTATCATTGATCTTATACAGCAAGAATCCAACTCAGTATTTTTATTCCCTCACTCCCCTATGGATCCGACACCCGCCACCCCGAGATCATTACTCGACAACCCCTCGCACTCTGCGGATATACGCAGGGGACCTTGCTCTTTTGGCGCACGCTGTCGGGAGCTAGGCTTTTAAAGATACTTTGCACTTTGTTTTCTTAGAGCGCAACATCGCCTTATCATTTGCCGGGGAGCTAGGCGACGTCGTGCTCTAAGAAAACAAAGTGCAAAGTATCTTTAAACGCCTAGCTCCCCGGCAACGGCACAAAAAACTTGACAAGGTCCCCTTGCGTATATCCCGCAAGTGTACGGGTTTATTGAAGTAATAATCCCGGGTGAGCGGGTATCGAATCCACACGGAGTAGGGAATAAAATACATAATTCGATTATTAGCTATGTAAAAGATCAATGATAATGAGTGTGACAATGATTCAATTCTCAACAGTAAAAGCAACAAGTAAGAGAGCAAAAGTAAAGAAGGGGGTAAGGCAATCGATAACGATGCGGTACCCGGATAATGCTCCGCCTAGGATAAGTGTTTCAAGTGCAAGAACCCTCTATTAAGCTTCCTAATCAATGCAATGGTGAGTCATGGAAATCCTTAATTACGTAGTCCCAAATCTAAGGTCAACTATGCCTAACTCTATACATGTCCCGGAGGAGAAATCGAACAATCTCAACACCTCGCACTCGCATAGAGTTGCAATGAGCTCCAGGGATTCCAAGTGATAAATCTCTTCCTAATTATAGACCTAACCCTTTGGTCCAGGTGGAAGGTCCCTAACAACAATTGAGCCCTAGATACTAAGATCATCTCAATCAGCTTTCACTGCTGCATGCGCAACTAAGCCCTCACCGGAAGTTCATCCTTTAGACCATTCACTCTACTATGACCGCAAAAGAACCTCGAGGAATGTAGGGATAATCTATCACGCCTGAGGGGAAAGGGGACGCCCCTGCACTCTCCCCGACTCACCCCTCTCAACCCTCTCCAACCCAGCTTTGTCTAACGCTCATGGTGTGTCACTCACTCACAAGGTTACCAACAAAAACTCTCAACCCTAGTGTCACTCTAGGGGAAATGTTCATATAATCAAGCATACAAGGTTGGAACTCACAATAAACATCAATTTATTGAAAGCATAATAAAGAGGTTCAAAGAAACAAATACATCCTAGGGTTCACAATACCCGAGTACCCACTAGGGGTTTAGCTCTCCATGGAGCTAAGTACAATCAAAGAAATAGAATGTAAAAGTAATGAATCCATAATGAAATCTCCTCGATAGTCGTGTCGATGGTCTTGTGGAAAGTCCTCTACTCGTCGTCCAAGGATTCCCTCGTCTGGTATAAGATACGCCTCGACGGAAGCTCCCCTACCTACCTTCTTCCTAAGGAATGACGATGTTGGAGCAGTAGAACCTCTCCAAAACCTTGGCCAATACCCCTCGAAACCCTACCCGAAGCCCTCTCTCAAGTTGGGGAAAAGATGGAGAAAAGAATACTAAAATCGGGGCTGATTCGGCTTTAAATAGGGCTATAATCGGGCGACTACACAGGCATGGATGCTTCACACGCCCGTGGGGAATTTCCACACGGCCGGGTGTGAACAGTGCTGCTACAGTACTTCTATCGGAGTAACGTAAATGGGCACACGTTCACGTCGTGGATCACTTGCATCTTCAATGATATGCACATTGGTGAAGCTCTTGTTCTATGTGCATAAGTCGGAATGCTCGAGTGTGACTGCCTTTGTGCCCTTCCCAATGGATGTGCCAACTCGAATACGAGGAGGTTGGCACACACTCTAGCATCTCACATCGACCTATGTCTTCGTGTTTGAACCTTCGCAAGATTTCTTCCAAAATCGGTGCATTGTAATCCACATTGGCTTCTTTCCTTCATACTTGACCTCACAACCCTACCTGCACGAAAGTAACATAAAAACACACATATTAGTGTAAAAACCTGAGAAAAGTAATCCTCAATATAAGGAATGAACGCTTCGCATTCACATCGCACAATCACTTATCAGAGAGCTAAACCACCTAGTGGGTACATGGATTTGTGAACCCTAGGATGTATTTATTTCATTAACCTATTATTATGTTTCCTTAATTGATGTCTTTAATTGAGATCTTATCTTGAATTCTTGTTGAATGATTTCTCCTTTATATTGACACTAGGGTTGAGAGTGCATGATAAGTTCTTGTGTGTTAAGAATGCGAAGTGTTCTTTCCTTACGATGAGCATTACTTTTATAAGATTTAAGCGCTAATACATGTGTATTTGTGTTTTTTTGCGCATTTAGGGTGGTGAAGCTGAGTATTAAGAAAAGAAGCCAAAAGTAGAGCGTGAACGCACTATTTGGTGAAATATTGGAAGGAACAAATGTGGAGACACAAGTGGGGCTCTAAGATACGTGAATGTGTGCTAACCTAAATGTAGTCAAGGCATTACAATGAATTGGAGGGGCATGAAGGCAGTCACATTTGCGTATCCCGACTTGTGCATTGATAGCAATATCTTCACCAATGAGGACTTTGATCGAAGAAGAGTTGTGATCTATGGCATAAACGTGCGCCCGTTTATGTTGTCTCGATGAAAAATGTGGAATCGAAATTGTTTTGGCGGAGCATTGTAGAAGTTTACTGTAGCAAATCACTATAGCAATATACTACAGCAGTTATTGTTCACAGCTGGCCAAAAATCAGGTCTCCAGAGAATCCACACGGGCATGTGGAAATTCCCCATGCCGTATGGAAATTCCACATGCTCGTGTGAAAAGTCCACAGGAGCGTGTGGATGCCTGATTCCAGCTATATTTAAGCCGCGATTCAGACTGATTTTAGAGAAAATCTTTTGACCCTTCTCTCCAACTTTTCTCTTTCTTTTTGGAGGCTGTCGGCTAGGGTTTTGAGAGGCTTTTGGCAAGTCTTTAGAGTAGTTCTATGGATTTGACATTGTACTCTGCTTGGAAGAATGTTATTGGGGGAGCTTTCGTCGGCATCGATCCGGTAAGGTGTGCCCTAGGCCGGACAAGGGGACCTTTGAAAAAGATGAGGCTACTCCACAAGACCATCGACATGAATACCTAGGGAGATTTCCTATGGATTACTTGTTTTTACTTTCGATTTCATTATTGATTGTATCTTGCTCCATGGAGAGCTAAACCCCCAGTGGGTACTTGGATTTTGTAAACCCTAGGATGTTATTATTTCTTTGACCTTTTATTATGCTTTTCTTAATTGATGTTTTAATTGAGTTATAATCTTGAATGCTTGTTAATGATTTCTCCCTTAGGGTGAGACTAGGGTTGAGAGTTCTTCTTGGCAACCTTTGTGGATGAGTGACACACCATGAAGCTTAGACAATACTAGATTGGAGAGGGTTGAGAGGATGATTTGAGAGCTAGTGGAGCATCCCCTTTCACATTCGGTGTGATTTATCCTACCTCCATTTCCTAGAGTTCCTTGTTGTCATAATAGAGTGAAGTACTAAAGGATAAACTCTGCTGGGGCTTAGTTGCACAAGAAACAGAGTGAAGCATTGAAGTAACTTTAGTATCTGGGGCTAGATTGTGACTAGGGGTCTTTCGCCTGGACCAAAAGGGTTAGATCTACACATAGGAATAGGGTTTATCACTTGGAATCCCTAGAACTTCATGCAATTTTACACAGTGTGAGGTGTTGAGACTAAACGATTTCTCTGCTGGGACATAGTGTAGAGTTAGTCACAGTTGACCTTAGGTTTGGGACCATGTGCTTTAGGATTTCCATGACTCATTAAGCATTAGTTAGGAAGTATAATAGTAGGTCTTGCAATTGAGACATTATTCCTAGGGTGAGCATTGTCCGAGTATCCCACTTCTATCGATTGCCTTTCCATTACCTACTTGTGCCTCTCATTCTTATTTCTTTTATTTCTGTTTACATCACATCTTATGAAGACAATCATTTTTCATCTTCACTTGGTTAAATATCAATTTTGGTACTTTTTTATTCCCTACTCCCTGTGGATACGATACCCCACTCACTTGGGATTTAATACTTTGACAAACCGTGCACAAGTGGGTCACACGCAAGGGGCGTTGTCAGTCCATCTTCGTCATCTATATGAGTTAGTGACACACTACAAGGGTTTGACAAAGCAAGATTGGAGAGGGTCGAGAGGGTGAGCCGAGAGGTAGCGGAGTGTCCCTTATTCCCTCTAGTGTGATTTATCCTACCTCCGCATTCCAAGAGTTCTTTGTGGTCACAATAGAGTGAAGGGTTAAGGGATGAACTCCGCTGGGGCTTAGTTGCACGAGCAACAGAGTGAAGCGTTGAAGTGACTTTAACACCTGGGGCTTAATTATGACTAGGGGTCTTTCGCCTGGACCAAAGGGTTAGATCTACATATAGGAATAAGGTTTTTCACTTAGAATCCCTACAGCTTCTTGCAACTTTACACAGTGTGAGGTGTTGAGATTGGTTAATTTTTCCGCTAGGGCATAGTGTAGAGTTAGTCACGGTTGACCTTAGGTTTGGGACTGACAAGGTCCCCTTGCATATATCCCACAAGTGCACGGGTTTATCGAAGTAATAATCCCGGGTGAGGGGGGTATCGAATCCACAGGGAGTAGGGAATAAAAACACTTAATTCGCTTCTTAGTTATGTGAAAGATCAGTAGTGATAGTTGTGACAATGATTAAATTCTTAAAAGTAAAAGCAACAAGTAACAGAGCACGAGTAAAGGAGGAGGTAAGGCAATCGATAAAGATGGGGTACTCGGATAATGCTCCACCTAAGATAATTGTTTCAAGTGCAAGAACCCTCTATTATGCTTCCTAATCAATGCAATGGTGAGTCGTGGAAATCCTTAATTACATAGTCCCAAATCTAAGGTCAACTATGCCTAACTCTATACATGTCCCGGAGGAGAGATTAGATAACCTCTCAACCTCGCACTCGCATAGAGTGGCAATGAGCTCTAGGGATTCCAAGTGATAAATCTCTTCCTAATTATAGACCTAACCCTTTGGTCCAGGTGGAAAATCCCTAACCACGATTAAGTCCTAGATACTATGATCAACTCAACGCTTCACTCCGTTGCACGCGCAACTAAGCCCCACCGGAAGTTCATCCCTTAGACCATTCACTCTATTATGGCCGCAAAGAACTCGAGGAACGGAGGTAGAATTTATCACGTCGGAGGGGAAAGGGGGCGCTCCTGTACCTCTCAACTCACCCTCTCAATCCTCTCCAACACAGCTTTGTCTAACGCTCGTGGTGTGTCACTCACTCACAAGGTTACCAACGAGAACTCTCAACCCTAGTGTCACTCTAGGGGAAATGTTCATACAATCAAGCACTCAAGGTTGGAACCCATAATAAACATCAATTAAATGAAAGCATAATAAAGAGATTCAATGAAACAAATACATCCTAGGGTTCACAAATACCCAAGTACCCACTAAGGGTTTATCTCTCCATGGAGCTAAGTACAATCAAAGAAATAGAATGTAAAAGTAATAAATCCATAGAAAACCACCTCGAAGGCCGTGTCGATGGTCTTGCGGAGAGTCCTCTACTCGTCGTCCAAAGATTCCCTCGTCCGGTATAGGATACGACTCGACGGAATCTCCCCTACCAACCTTCTTCCTAAGGAATGACGATGTCGGAGCCATAGTACCTCTCCGAAACCCTAGCCAATACCACTCAAAACCCTAGCCGAAGCACTCTCTCAAGTTGGGGAAAAGATGGAGAAAAGAATACTGAAATTAGGGCTAAATCAGCTTTAAATAGGTCTGGAATCGGGCAGACACACGGGCCTGTGGATTTTACACACGCCCATGTGGAATTTCCACACGGGCATGTATAATTTCCACACGCCCGTGTGGATTCTCTGAATTCATGTTTTCTCGGCCAGTTGTGAACAGTGCTGCTACAGTATCCGGTCTGAATAGCTTCCCGAATCCATACTTTCATCGGGGTAACGCAAACGGGCACACGTTCACGTCGTGGATCACTTGCTTTTTCAATGATAGGCAAGTTGGTGGAGCTTTTGTTCTATGTGCATAAGTCGGAATGCTCGAGTGTGACTGCCTTTGTGCCCCTCCAAATGGATGTGCCAACTAGAATACGAGGAGGTTGGCACACACTCTAGCATCTCACACCCAACCTATGTCTTCGCATTTGAAGCTTAGTAAGATTTCCTCCAAAATCACTGCATTGTGCTCCACATTGGCTTCTTTCCTTCATATTCGGTCTCACAACCCTGCCTGCACAAAAGTAACATAAAAACACACATATTAGTGTAAAAACCAGAGAAAAGTAATGCTCAACATAAGGAATAAACGCTTCGCATTCATATCGCACAAGCACTTATCAAACTCCTCCACACTTAAGCTTTTGCTTGTTCTCAAGCAAAAATTAAAATGTTATGCACATGGATGAAGGAAATATTGGAAGTGCTTGGCCTTAGGTTCACCAAAGCATACAAAGAGAGTATTCTACAAGAAAGGGAAATTTCAACACTAAATACGGAAAATCAATGCTCTAGCTAAAAATGTCACTAAGCTTGACGTACATTGTCTTACCTCACGGGGGTTCATGAATGAAAGTTGCCCTCTTACCCATGGCTTGAAAGCATGATGTGCAAAGTCTCTTGCGGGTAGAAGGTGAATTATCGGGCTTCGGACCACCTAACAATGATTTGTCCAACTTCTTCGGTTCACGTACGTCTCCAACAGCTTTGGAGTGTTTCCGGTGGCGTCTCCTAGCCCTCTTCATTTTCCAGAGCACCTTCTTCAAGATCCCCGGGGTAGATGGTACTTCTTCTGTCAAACCAAGCATCATTACTTCTTCATAATCCTCCTCTTGGTCGAACAAGCCTTCATACGGATCCAGATTGAACATGTCCTACATGTATTCATCAACAATCTCATCAGTAGTGTCTAGAAAATATAAAGTATCATCTAAATCAAGAAAATGCCGCATGGCTTCAGCAAGGCGGTATGTGAGCTTGTCATCTAGAACTCTCAATGTGAGCTCTCCGCCGTCCATGTCAATCAATGCTTTGGAAGTCCGCAAGAATGGTCTCCCAAGTATCAAGGGTACATCCGCATCCTCATCGACATCTATCACTATGACAAGGTCCCCTTGCTTAAATCCCGCAAGTGCAAGAGTTTGTCGAATTAATAATCCCGGGTGAGCGGGGTCGAATACACAGGGAGTAGGGAGTAAAGACACTTAATTCGATTCTTAGCTATGTGGAGTATCAATAATGATAAAGATGATAATGATTTAATTCTCAGGAATTAAAAGCAACAAGTAAGAGAGCAAAAGTAATGAGGAGGCAAGGCAATCGATAAAGATGGGGTACTCGGATAATGCTTCACCTAGGATAATTGTTTCAAGTGCAAGAACCCTCTATTATACTTCCTAATTGATGCAATGGTGAGTCGTGGAAATCCTTACATACATAGTCCCAAATCTAAGTTCAACTATGCCTAACTCTATACATGTCTCGGAGAAGAAATCGAACAATCTCAACACCTCGCACTCGCATAGAGTTGCAATGAGCTCTAGGGATTCCAAGTGATAAATCTTTTCCTAATTATGGACCTAACCCTTTGGTCCAGGTGGAAGATCCCTAACCACGATTAAGCCATAGATACTAAGCTCACCTCAATGCTTCACTCCGTTGCACACGCAACTAAGCCCCAGTGGAAGTTCATCCCTTAGACCATCCACTCTATTATAGCCGCAAAGAACTCGAGGAACGGAGGTAGAATCTATCACGTCGGAGGGGAAAGGGGACGCTCCTGTACCTCTTGACTCACCCTCTCAACCTTCTCCAACCAAGCTTTGTCTAATGCTCGTGGTGTGTCACTCACTCACAAGGTTACCAACGAGAACTCTCAACCCTAGTGTCACTCTAGGGGAAATGTTCATACAATCAAGCACTCATGGTTGGAACTCACAATAAACATCAATTTATTGAAAGCATAATAAAGAAGTTCAATGAAGCAAATACATCCTAGCGTTCACAATCACCCAAGTACCCACTAGGGGTTTAGCTCTCCATAGAGCTAAGTACAATCAAAGAAATTGAATGTAAAAGCAATGAATCCATAAAGAAACCCCCTCGATGGTCGTGTTGATGGTCTTGTGGAAAGTCCTCTACTCGTCGTCCAAGGATTCCTTTGTCTGGTATAGGATACGCCTCGATCGAAGCTTCCCTACCAACCTTGTTCCTCAGGAATGACGATGTCAGAGCCGTAGAACCTCTCCAAAACCTTGGCCAATACCCCTCAAAACCCTAGTCGAAGCCCTCTCTCAAGTTGGGGAAAAGATGGAAAAAGAATGCCAAAATTGGGGCTGAATCGGCTTTAAATAGGGCTGGAATCGGGCGACTCCACGGGCGTGTATGGTACACGCGCCCGTGCGGAATTTCCACACGACGTGGGTAATTTCCACACGCCCGTGTGGATTCTCTGAAACTGTCATTTTCGGCTGGCTGTGAACAGTAACCTGCTATAGTACTATGCCAAAAATACTCCCGGATCCACTTTTCATTGAGGTAACATAAACGGGCACACGTTTATGCCGTGGATCGCTTTGCTTCTTCAATGACGGATAAGTTGATGGAGATCTTGTTCTATGTGCATAAGTCGAAATGCTTGAATGTGACTGCCCTTTTGCCACTCCAAATGGTTGTGCAAACTCAAATACGGGGAGGTTGGCACACACTCTAGCATCTCGCACCCGACTTATATCTTCGCGTTTGAACCTTACCAAGATTTCCTCCAAAATCAGTGCATTGTGATCCACATTGGCTTCTTTCCTTCATAATTGGTTTCACAACCCTACCTACATAAAAGTAACATAAAAACACACATATTAATGTAAAAATCCGAGAAAAGTAATGTTCAACATAAGGAAAGAATGCTTCGCATTCATATCACACAAGCACTTATCAAACTCCCCCACACTTAAGCTTTTGCTTGTCCTCAAGCAAACATTAAAACATTCTGTCCATCAATGAAGAAAATATTAAAAGTGCTTGGCCTTAGGTTCACCGAGGTATACAAAGAAAGTATTCTACAAGTAAGGAAAATTTCAACACTAAATACGAAAAATCAATGCTCTAGCTAAAAACTTGAATCAAAAAGGACAACAAACCCGAATTTCGTGTAAGTGTGTGAACTCACTCAAAACAACCCAAGTTATACTCCTCAAAGTTCTAAGTACAAGGGACTTATTTATCTACAAAAGTTATAAAAATTTTAAAGATGGTAGTAGCTTCACACATCCTCTAAGGTAGCCCTTTCCAAAGCGGCCACTAAGGTGGCTTTCACACTTTCGAGGTGGTAGCTCTTTCTACCAGAGTGGTAACTTTAACTCATCCTGTGAGATAGCTCTTTCTCTCATTAGGGCATAGCTAGTATCCGACTTATGAGAGTAGCTTCATAATTCATAGGTGGTAGCTCTTTCCACCCAACAAGCACAATAAAAATATTTTGTTTCTTTTTCTTTGTATTTTCCGTTTTTTTTGTTTTTTTTTTCAGAATTTGCACAAGAAACAACTATAACTAGTCCCATTAACATCAAACTTGAGTTTCCAATAGAGTTTAAAGAGTGAGTAGTGTAACAAGTATAAATCGGGTAAAAATTCCTAAACATTCAAGCAAGAACTAGAGCATGAAAACATTCAATGTTAACAATTATCCAAGACTTAAGAATACAATCATTGCAACTAAGGTTCACCTCCATTGGCTATGTGAGCATATATCAATCAAAAAACAATAGAAAAGATGTGCGCATTATGAAACTCCCCCCCACACATAAGTTGTACATTGTCCTCAATGTACACATGCAAGCTCACTCAAAATATATCATTCAAAAATAGATGTGGGAGAAGCAATTAAAACAATACTCCCCTGACTCCAAGTGTTGCGTTTGATGAAGCTAATTCATTGGGAGTAGTGTTCCAACGGGTTGTGAAGCTCACACGGCCAATTGCCGAAGCACCTTGGCCGTGCCAATGACTAAGTCTCAATTCCCAAGAATACAAGACCATCTGAACGCATACACGAGGGGAGGTCACTGAAGCTCAATAAAATAAAAACAACTCAAGTATACAAAAGATAGAGCAATGAATACAACTCGAGACCACAAAATGAAAAATAAACTCGGGAAGGAAAAATCCTTTCCGAGTATACCAATCCAAAAATAAAATGCGAGAAAATAAAATGCGAAAAAAATAAGAACAAAAGAAGGTAAAAGACGCCTCAAGTGTCGGTGTCAATAGCTAGTACATCTGTTTACATTTGCTAGTGAAGATGAGCTGGTGCTGCAAAAATAAATGAAGATTGGCAAAAAGAGAAAGAGAAGCTACCGACAAAAATGAGAATGAAAGACTAGAAAAGCAGTACGGAAAACTCAATTAACAACCCTCTAAAATGAAGGTGAGAGGTCAGAAGAGAGCAAGGATGTGTTCTCAAAATGTATGAGGGTGAAAAGATGAAGAAACCCGAAAAGATTTTAAAGAAAGCCTGCGGTTCTAGCATATCTCAGAATCCACACGGGCGTATGGGAATTACCCACGCCCTGTGCCCTAACCCATGAGGCGACGCACGCCCTGTGGACTCTCCATGCAACCCGAGAAAATTCTCTAAGACCCACGCCCAGGTCACGAAAAATTCCACGCAGGGCGTGGATATTCACAGGCCCAACTCACAGGGGCAAACGCACACCCCTGTGTCTTCTCGGGATGGAGAAATTCTCTGCAGAGATTCGCACGGTCATGCGAAAATTACCCACGCCCGTGTGTGGTTCACAAGGTCACCCACAGGGACGAGTCCACGCCCCTGTGTGCTCTCTGGATAAACTGCCCAACTCTGCCGGAATTGACACGCCCGTGCGGAAATTACCTACGGGCGTGTAACAGTCGCATGGTCGTTCACAGGGGTAGCTG
Organism: Dioscorea cayenensis subsp. rotundata; assembly: GCF_009730915.1. Lineage (NCBI taxonomy): Eukaryota > Viridiplantae > Streptophyta > Magnoliopsida > Dioscoreales > Dioscoreaceae > Dioscorea > Dioscorea cayenensis. The sequence continues at coordinate 74,667 of NW_024086660.1, forward strand.
CACGCCCCTGTGCCTTCTCTGGATGAGCTCGCAGTGCAAATCCACGGGCGTGCGGAAATTCCACACGCCCGTGTGTTTTCTCTGGATACCTTAGAAAATTCTGCAGGCTCTGCAGAAAAATTTTTAACATGTTTACACACTCAGAGCCTGCCCTAATATGTAAGTTTTACCAGTGAAGAACATGTGAAATAGCTCAAACAACCAAAACTTCACCAAAAGACATGAAAGCACAAGATAACACCAACGGTCCACAAAAAAAGAATAGCAATGGCCTATAAGAATCAAAACACCAACACTCAAGCTCTTATTCATGCAAGCACTAAACTAAAAACTAGGAAAATAGTAATTGCTTGGGTGGCCTCCCAAGAAACGCTTGTTTTACGTCACTAAGCTTGACGTACCACTTCTTTACCTTATGGAGGCCTGAAAAGAGTATGTTCCTCCCGACTAGACATTGCATAGCTACTTCCCTTAAACCAAAAATTTGCTTGCCGGGGTGGAATATTTGTTGGAGAGTCCAACCATCTTACCTTTGGCCTCCAAGGAAACAATTTGTGTTGAGAATTGTCCAAGCTTAGCATAGGTGGGTCATTGGATGGTTTCAATCTCCTACCCACATCTTCTCCCAAGCCCAAAATCTCTTTCTTGCAATTTACGAATTGATCAATCCCAAAGAGTGGTGCTTATTCCATTACCTTAGGATTTACTTCTTCTTGTGTATTTTCAGCTTGGAAGGAACATGACAATAGCAAATCCCCTTGAAAATTTTCTCGCTCACAAGCACAATCTTCATTCACACTGGACAAAAATCTCAAAATGATATTCAGCTTCTCCCTTTTCATTTTCTACACCAATGTACTCAATTTGCCCAACTTCTTCATTGTCGTTCACTACCACATCATCTCTACAAGGAACTTGAATTGCTTGCTCAAATGCTTGTTGTTCCTTGGAGAGTGTGTCAAGTATCCCTCGTAATTGATGCTCAAGGTTTTTATAGGAGGCTTCATGACATCTTAGTGTGGTCTCCATATTTTTGGACGCTAGACATCGGATGCTTCAATGAAGTTAGCTAATACTCTTTTGCAATCTGAAATGCATCCTCTCTGAGTATCTCACCCTTTTGACATTCCTCTTGAGGGGTTTCCCAATATTGTCCATCACTATACCACAAGAAGTTTGGGTAGCCCTTTTCAATTAGATGATATGTGTTACAACAAGGAATGCTCAGTTGTTGTGAAGCAATAATTCTATTAACTTTTTCGCTGAGAGCTTCAACCTGCAAATATAGAGCAACGATCGGGTGAATCATCATTTAAAAATCCTTGCAAGAAAAAAAGTAATACATGACAAAAGAAAACAAATGAGAATGATGGAAGAATAAGAAAAGTGTGAAATAATATCGAAACGGTGATAGAGAAGAGATGTGAAATAGAATGAAGGATAAATAGCTAAGAAAACAAAGTGCAAAGTATCTCTAAATGGCTACTCCCCGGCAACGGTGCCAAAAACTTGACAAGGTCCCCTTCCTTATATCTCGCAAGTGCACGGGTTTGTCGAAGTAATAATCCCGGGTAAGCGGCGTCGAATCCACAGGGAGTAGGGACTAAAGACACTTAATTCGATTCTTAGCTATGTGGAGTATCAACAATGATAAGTGTGATAATGATTTAATTCTCAGGAATTAAAAGCAACAAGTAAGAGAGCAAATGTAAGGAGGAGGCAAGACAATCGATAAAGAAGGGGTACTCGGATAATTCTTCACCTAGGATAATCGTTTCAAGTGCAAGAACCCTCTATTATACTTCCTAATTGATGCAATGGTGAGTAGTGGAAATCCTTACATACATAGTCCCAAATCTAAGATCAAGTATGCCTAACTCTATACATGTCCCGGAGGAGAAATTGAACAATCTCAACACTTGCACTCGCATAGAGTTGCAATGAGCTCTAGGGATTCCAAGTAATAAATCTCTTCCTAATTATGGACCTAACCCTTTGGTCCAGATGGAAGATCCCTAACTATGATTAAGCCATAGATATTAAGCTCACCTCAACGCTTCACTCCATTGCACGCGCAACTAACCACCAGCGGAAGTTCATCCCTTAGACCATTCACTCTATTATGGTTGCAAAGAACTCAAGGAACGGAGGTAGAATCTATCACGTCGGAGGGGAAAGGGGATGCTCCTCTACGTCTTGACTCACCCTCTCAACCCTCTCCAGCCTAGCTTTGTCTAACACTCGTGGTGTGTCACTCACTCACAAGGTTACCAACGAGAACTCTCAACCGTAGTGTCACTCTAGGGGAAATGTTCATACAATCAAGCATTCATGGTTGGAACTCACAATAAACATCAATTTATTGAAAGCATAATAAAGAAGTTCAATGAAGCAAATACATCCTAGGGTTCACAATCACACAAGTACCCACTAGGGGTTTAGCTCTCCATGGAGCTAAGTACAATCAAAGAAATTGAATGTAAAAGCAATGAATCCATAAAGAAACCCCCTCGATGGTCGTGTCGATGGTCTTGTGGAAAGTCCTCTACTAGTCGTCCAAGGATTCCTTCGTCTGGTATAGGATACGCCTCGATCGAAGCTTCCCTACCAACCTTCTTCCTCAGGAATGACGATGTCAGAGCCGTAGAACCTCTCCAAAACCTTGGCCAATACCCCTCAAAACCCTAGCCGATGCCCTCTCTCAAGTTGGGGAAAAGATGGAGAAAAGAATGCCAAAATCGGGGCTGAATCGGCTTTAAATAGGGCTGGAATCGGGCGACTCCACGGGCGTGTATGGTACACGCGCCCTTGCAGAATTTCCACACGGGCGTGGGTAATTCTCTGAAACTGACATTTTCGGCCGGCTGTAAACAGTGATTTTGCTACAGTACTTACTACAGTACTATGCCAAAAATACTCCCGGGTCCACTTTTCATCGAGGTAACATAAACGGGCACACGTTTATGCCGTGGATCGCTTTGCTTCTTCAATGACGGATAAGTTGATGGAGATCTTGTTCTATGTGCATAAGTCGAAATGCTTGAGTGTGACTGCCCTTTTGCCCCTCCAAATGGTTGTGCAAACTCAAAATACGGGGAGGTTGGCACACACTCTACCATCTCGCACCCGACTTATATCTTCGCGTTTGAACCTTAGCAAGATTTCCTCCAAAATCGGTGCATTGTGATCTACATTGGCTTCTTTCCTTCATAATTGGTTTCACAACCCTACCTGCATAAAAGTAACATAAAAACACACATATTAATGTAAAAACCCGAGAAAAGTAATGTTCAACATAAGGAAAGAATGCTTCACATTCATATCACACAAGCACTTATCAAACTACAAAGTCGACTGGAAAAATGTACTTGTCCACCTTGACAAGCACGTCTTCAATGATACCTCTCGGATGTCTCACTATTCGGTCCGCTAGTTGTAAAGTCATCCGAGTAGGCCTAGGCTCGCCCAAGCCTAGCTTTTGAAAGAAGATGTATGGAATGACATTGATACTGGCCCCTGAGTCCGCCAATGCCATTTCCTCACCAAGATGCCAATATTACACGGAATGATGAAGCTTCCCGGGTCTTTCTTCTTGTTCGGCATGTTCTTTTGCAATACCGCCGAGCATGAAGCATCTAAAATCACTGAAGCACTTTCCTCCAACTTCCTCTTGTTAGTCAACAAGTCTTTCAAGAACTTCGCATACTTAGGCATTTGGGTCAGTGCCTCAACAAAAGGAATATTGATGTGGAGTTGCTTGAACAAACTCAGGGACTTCTTGTACTGTTCATTCCCTTGGTCATTTTTCAATCTAGAGGGATTAGGGATTCTTGGCTTAAAAGGTGGGGGTGCCACCTCTTTTTCTTTGCTTGTCCCCTCTTCTACCTCTATAACCTCAGGTGTGTATTCTTTTGGCTTCCCACTCGGAAGCCTACCTTCAACCTCATGACCACTTCTCAAAGGGATCGCCTTCACGTGCTCTCTAGGATTGGTCTCTGTATTGCTCGGGATGCTTCCATGTGGCCTTTCAGAGAGAGACTTCGCAATTTGCCCCACCTGATTTTGAAGGTTATGCAAAGAGGCGATGTGGTTGCGAAGTGTAGAGTCGACTGATTCAAACCTTGTATTTGCTGATTGTATAAATCTAGTCAAGTGCTTCTCTAGGTCACTCATTCGGGTTTCCAAACCTGAGACTCTGTTTTCCACCTAATGGGCTTGTTGTTGTTGGAAACCCGGTGGTCCCATGGCCTTTTGTGGACCCTGATTACTCCATGAGAAATTGGGATGATTCTTCCAACCCGGATTGTAGGTATTGCTATATGGGTTTCCTTGAGGTGTCATGCCATTACCTACAAAATCAACGTTCTCCACCGAAGAACCATCACCAATAGAGATCTGGCAATCAGAGGGAGCATGTCCTCCACCACACCCGTTGTAATTAGTCACGGCCGCCACTCTATTTGAAGGTAGAAGATATAACTTCTTACTCAAACTCTCCACTTGAGCCACCAATGAAGTTACCGCATCTATCTCATTGAGACCGGCCACTTTCTACTTCTCCCTAGAATTCCATTGGTAGCTGTTTAACCCCATTTCTTCAATCAACTGACGGGCCTCATCGGGGGTCTTGCTACCTAAGGTACCTCCTACTGTCGCATCCAAGAGTTGCCTTGTACTCGGGTTCAAACCATTGTAAAAGGTTAGAACAATCATCCACTTCGGGAATCCGTGTTGCGGGCACTTCCTCAGGAGCTCCTTGAACTTTTCCCATTTCTTGAATAGAGACTCCAATTCCAACTGAACAAAGGATGAGATCTCGTTCCTAAGCTTTGCTGATTTTTCTGGAGGAAAATAACGGGCTAGAAAAGCTTCTACCATCTCCTCCCATGTTGTAATTGACGCTCTAGGTAACGAGTGTAGCCACTGCTTCGCTCTCCCCTTTCGGGAAAATGGGAAGGCTCTCAATTTGATGCCATCATCCGTCACTCCATTTATCTTCAGCATATCACACACCTCGAGAAAACTCTCTATATGACTGTTTGCATCCTCATCGGCCAAACCATTGAACTGTGCGGATTGCAGTAACATGTGGATGAATGCCGACTTCAACTCAAAGTTCCGAGACATGAATCGGGGGACGCACAATACTCGATTGTGTCCCCAACATCGAAAGAGTCCCGGCATAATCGGATAATTTTTACTGTTGCTCATTCTGCTCTTCCATGGTTTTCGATTCTTCGACTTCCAAATCGCCTAGATTAGACTATTCTTGCACAGGCTCTTTCCCTTTTCTTCTAAGTGTACGTTCAAGCTCGGGATCCCCTTCAGTCAATATTAAGGGATTCCCTCAGGTCATAACCTGTAGCTGCACCTAAAAAGAAAAAAAAAGAAATGATAATGATGATAGTATAAGAAGATATGAAATAGAATGTATGGTGAAATAGATAAGAAAACAAAGTGCAAAGTATCTCTAAACGCCTAATCCCCGGCAACGGCGCCAAAAACTTGACAAGGTCCCCTTGCGTATATCGCGCAGGTGCACGGGTTTATCGAAGTAATAATCTCGAGTGAGCGGGTATCGAATCCACAGGGAGTAGCGAATAAAAACACTTAATTCGCTTCTTAGCTATGTGAAAGATCAGTAGTGATAAGTGTGACAATGATTCAATTCTCAAAAGTAAAATCAACAAGTAAGAGAGCACGAGTAAAGGAGAAGGAAAGGCAATTGATAAAGATGGGGTACTCGGATAATGCTCCACCTAGGACAATCGCTTCAAGTGCAAGAAACCTCTATTATGCTTTCTAATCAATGCAATAGTGAGCCGTGGAAATCCTTCATTACATAGTCCCAAATCTAAGGTCAACTATGCCTTACTCTATACATGTCCTGAAGGAGAAATCGAACAATCTCAACACCTCGCACTCATATAGAGTCGCAATGAGCTCTAGGGATTCCAAGTGATAAATCTCTTCCTAATTATAGACCTAACCCTTTGGTCCAGGTGGAAGGTCCCTAACCACGATTAAGCCCTAGATACTAAGATCACCTCAATGCTTCACTCCGTTGCACGTGCAACTAAGCCCCAGCAGAAGTTCATCCTTTAGACCATTCACTCTATTGTGGCTGCAAAGAACTCGAGGAACGGAGGTAGAATCTATCACGTCAGAGGGGAAAGGGGACGCTCCTGTACCTCTCGACTCACCCTCTCAACCCTCTCCAAACTAGCTTTGTCTAACGCTCGTGGTGTGTCATTCACTCACAGGGTTACTAACGAGAACTCTCAACCCTAGTGTCACTCTAGGGGAAATGTTCATACAATCAAGCATTCAAGGTTGGAACTCACAATAAACATCAATTAATTAAAAGCATAATAAAGAGATTCAATGAAACAAATACATCCTAGGGTTCACAAATACCCAAGTACCATGCACTCACAGTGCTCTGGAGCCTCTCAATACGATCATAGGCTCCGGAAAGGGTACTCGGGCGCCCTGAGTTCTCGGTCGTCATCGTTACAGAATCCCCCGCTGCATCCCCTCTGCCCTCGGTGCTCTTAGTGGTGGATGTGGCAAAAATATAAATTCCAAGCCCATGTCTGCGCACTATTCCCATCATCCTGAGAGTATCGAGTCGAAGTGGAGAAGGAATAACTATCTTGTCGGCATCCTAAATGGCATCCAGGAGGCCCATCCCCCGAATAAGTCTAGTGATGTAAGGACCAGCAAATAATACTCCCACTTTCCCATACCGGCCCTAGTGTCTCATAAAGTTAGCCATAACGTACCCTAGGTGAATCGGCATGGTCTGGACTATGGAATACAAATAAAGTAACCCCTGCCGACTCAGAACTCCTGTGTGGTAGCCTCGGTCATCCACAGATCTGCTAAGGACGGCGAATAAATACCTGTAGCTCAGCCGAGACAAACATGTGGCTTTGGATACTCCAGCTTCATACTGCCCCTATCCGCACAAAGCTTGGTAAGCTTGCGGTGGGGCCAAGGTATCAGGGTAATCTGTTGGCACATTTCCATACTCCTCGGTACATGTGTATGTCTAGTCATACTAGCACATACGAACTGAAAACCCAGTGACACTCATGGTAAAATGATGTCCGAACGCTCTAAACTGTATGCCATCTCTCCCATATGGCTGCCCGAACTCAAAAGATGGCAATACTTCTAGTGTCAATGTGCGAATAACTGGCTCTCGCATCGACAATAGTCTCCTCTATCATCCCATGTCCATCATTGCGTCAATCTCCCTAGCCAACTCATCACACTTAGGTCCACAAATCGGGATTATCCAAACCTAAGTCTCGATAGCCGCTCAAATCGAGCCTAATGCTCGGGGTTCGAGAATTCAATATGCGCCAATTCAGGCAAAGTCTCTTGAGGGCGCTTACCTCTTGCTTCTTTAAGCGTAGTGCCATACCTATGATAAATAATGAAGAAAATGATCATAAAAGCTCAAAAAAATCATACTCCAAAATTCCACACAGGCTTGTGGAAATTACCCACACCCGTGTGGATCTGTGAGGCATGAAAACTACACGGTTGCACATCAATTCTCCAAAAATACAACTTAAAAGCACGGTTAAACCCTCTCTAAACATGCATAAACCATTATAAAGTGAAATTTGGTGCAACTCAAGACTTTTAATCCCCTAAAAAAAGAAATGGCGAATGGAAAAGTGATTAAAAGATTTACCGATGAAATGGGTATGAAAACTTTGACTTCGGTGTGAAAACTGACTGGGAATCCCTCTAAAACAACGGTGAGGGGTCCGGAAATTGATCACGAGTGATTTTTTGAGTGTCTAGAAGGGTAATGGATGAAAATTTCAATGAGATTTTTAAAGGAAAATTGTGTCTCTTGGAATTCTGCACAACCACACAGGCGTGTGGAAATTACCCACACCCATGCGCCTCCACAGGAAAAAGCCACAGGGATAGACGCACGCCCCTGTGTGCTCTTGGGAAAACACTCCTTATGTCTCTCAATGCAACCACACGGGCATGCGGAAAATACCCACGCCCGTGCGCTAGACCCATAGGGACAACTGACAGAATCATCTAAGTGTTTAACACGCTGGTTTGGAAATTACTCACATGCGTGGACTTTTACAGGCCTAACTCACAAGGGCAGACGCACGCCCCTGTGTCTTCTCGGGATGGAGAGAGCTCTTTTGCAGAGATCCACATGGGTGTGCGGAAAATACCCACGCCCATGGGTTTGTCACAGGTTCGCCCAGAGAGCCAACTCCACGCCCCTGTGTGCTCTCGGGATAATTTGCTAAGTCTTTGCAGGAAAACCCACGCCCGTGCAAAAATTACCCACCGGCATGCGGAAGTCACAAGGTCGTTCACATGGGCACATCCACGCCCTTGTGTCTCCTCCGGATGAGCTTGCAGTACAAATCCATGGGCCTGCAGAAATTCCACACGCCTGTGCGTTTTCCCTGGATGCCTTAAAAACTCTGCAAGCTCTGTAGAAAATTCCTGAACATGCTTACACACTCAGAGCCTGCCCTATTATACAAACTATAAAAGTAAAAAACATGAGAAACTAGCTCAAGTGATCAAAACTTTGCCAAATCCACACGAAAACACAAGATGACCTTAAAAAAAACCACAATAAAACACAACAAAAGCATCTAAAAATCAAGACACCAATACTCAACACTTTATTCATGTAAACACTAAACTACTTAACTAAGAAAACAGTAAACACTTGGGTTTTCTCCTAAGAGGTGCTTGTTTAATGTCACTAAGCTTGACGTACCTTGTCTTACCTCACGGGGGTTCATAGATGAAGGTTGCCCTCTTACTCATGACTTGAAAGCATGATGACCAAAGTCTCTTGAAGATAGAGGGGTGTATTATCGGGCTTGGGACCACCTAGCAAAGGTTCATCAAATTTGTTCGGTTCACACCCATCTCCAACAGTCTTGGAGCATTTCTGGTGGTGTCTCCTAGCCTTCTTCATCTTCCGGAGCAGCTTCTTCATGATCCCCACAGTAGATGGTACTTCTTCTGTTGGACCAAGCATCATTACTTCTTTATTTTCCACCTCTTTGTCGAACAAACCTTAGTATAGATCTGGGTTGAACATTTTTTGCATGTATTCATCAACAATCTCATCAGCAATGTCTAGAAAATAGAAAGTATCATCGATATCAAAAGAATGCCGCATGGCTTCGGTGAGGCGGTATATGAGCTTATAATCTCCAACCCTCAGTGTCATCTCCCCACCGTCCATGTCAATTAATGCCTTAGAAGTGCGCAAGAACGACCTCCCAAGTATCAAAGATATATCCGCATCCTCATTGACATCCAACACTACAAAGTCAACCGGGAAAATGTACTTGTCCATCTTGACAAGCACATCTTCAATGATGCTCCTCAGATGTCTCACCATTCGGGTTCACTCAATAGTAAAGTCATCCGAGTGGGCCTAGGATCTCCCAAGCCTAGCTTCTGAAAGAAGGTGTATGGCATGATGTTGATCATCGGCCCCTGAGTCCGCCAATGCCATTTCTTCAGCCAAATTGCTAATGTTACATGGAATGATGAAGCTTCCTGGGTCTTTCTTCTTGTTCGCCATATTCTTTTGCAACACCCCGAGTAAGAAGCATCTAAGATCACTGATGCACTCTCCTCCAACTTCCTCTTGTTAGTTAACAAGTCCTTCAAGAATTTGGCATACTTAGGTATTTGAGGCAATGCCTCTACAAAAGGAATATTGATGTGGAGTTGCTTGAACAAACTCAGTAACTTCTTGTATTGTTCATCTCCTTGGTCATTCTTTAATCTAGAGGGATAAGAGACTCTTGGCTTGAAAGGTGAGGGTGCCACCTCCTTCTCTTTGCTTGTTCCCTCCTCGACCTCTATGACCTCGGGTGCGTGTTCATTGGGCTTCTCACTCGAAAGCTTACCTTCAACCTCACAACCACTTCTCAAAGTGATCACCTTCACATGCTCTCTAGGATTGGTCTCGGTATTACTCGGCAAGCTCACTTGTGGTTTCTACTATAGAGACTTCACAATTTGTCCCACTTGATTTTCAAGATTGTGCAAAGAAGCAGTGTGGTTGCGAAGTGCAGCCTCGACTGATTGGAACCTTGTATTTGACAATTGCACAAACCTAGTCAAGGCCTTCTCCAAATTGTTCATTCGGGTTTCCAAACATGAAACTCGGTTCTCCATGTTTGTGGCTTGTTGTTGTTGCAAACCCGGTGATGCCATTACCTTTTGTGGACCTTGGTTGCTCCACGAGAAATTGGGATGGCTCTTCAAACCCGGATTGTAGGTGTTGCTATATGGATTCCCTTGGTTCCTCATTGCATTACCCACAAAATCAACCTCCTCAACCAAAGATGCAACACCAATGAAAATTGGGCAATCAGAGGGAGCATGTCCTCCACCACACCCGGTGTAATTAGTCACAGCCACCACTCTATCCAAAGTTAGAAGATCTAACTTCTTACTCAACGATTCCACTTGAGACGCCAATGAAGTTACTGCATCTATTTCCCAGTGCCCGGTTGCCTTTTTCCTTTCCCGTGCATTCCATTGATAACTATTCATGGCCATGTCTTCCACTAACTGTCAGATTTCTTCCAAGGTTTTACTCCCCATTGTATTTCCTGCGGCGGCATCTAACAATTGCCTTGTACTCGGATTCAACCCATTGTAGAAAGTCTGAATAATCATCTATTCGGGAAATCCATGCTGCGGGCACCTCCACAGAAGATCCTTGGGCAAAAAATACAGCCACTGCTTGGCTCTTCCCTTGAGAGAAAATGGGAAAGCCCTCATTCTGATATGATCATCTGATACACCATTAATCTTCAGCATATCACAAACTTCGAAGAAGTTCTCTATATGGTTGTTTGGATCCTCATTGGCCAAACCATTGAACTGTGTTGTTTGCTGAATCATTGGGATGAATACTGGCTTTAGATCGAAGTTCAGAGCTGTAATCGAGGGTCACACAATACTCGATTGTTTGCCCAGAACTAAGGGTTATGCATAATCAGAAAGTGTCCCCTGTTGCTCATTCTATTCTGCCATATTATCTGACCCTTCCATTTCTATCTCAACTTGATTAGACGGTTCTTATACAGGTTCCTTTCCCCTTCTTTCGAGTGTACATTCAAGTTCAGGATCTTCTTCAATCAATATCGAAGGGTTCCCTCGGGTTATAACATGGAGCTGCACCAAAAGAAAGAAAACAAAATCATAACGATGATAGAAAAGAAGATGTGAAATAGAATGAATGAATGAATAGCTAAGCAAACAAAGTGCAAAGTATCTCTAAATGCCTACTCCCCAGCAACGGCACCAAAAACTTGACAATGCCCCTTGCGTATGTCCCGCAAGTGCACGGGTTTGTCTAAGTAATAAATCCAAGAGGAGTGGGTATCGTATCCACAGAGAGTAGGGAATAAAAACACTAAAATTGTTTCTTAACTAAAGGAAAAGTAAATAGTGATTTTTGTGACAAAATGTGATGTAACAAAAGTAAAATAAACAAGAGAAAGAGTGCAAGTAAAGGGGAGATAAGACAATCGATATAAGTAGGGTACCCAGATATTGTTCTGCCTAGGACAATCGGTTCAGGTGCAAAAACCCTCTATTATGCTTTCTAACCAATGCATTAATGAGTTAACCATACTTAACTCTATACATGTCCCAGAGGAGAAATTGAATAATCTCTCAACCTCGCACTCGTATTGAATTGCAATGAGTTCTAGGGATTCCAAGTGATAAATCCTCTTCCTAGATGTTGACCTAACCCTTTGGCCCATGTGGAAGGTCCCTAGCCACAATTAAGCCATAGTTGCTAAAATCACTTCAACTCTTCACTCCGTTGCCCCTGCAACTAAGACCCAGCAGAAGGTCATCCCTTAGCCCATTCACTCTATTATGACCGCAAAGAGCTCAAGGAAATGGAGGTAAAATAAATCACACCAGAGGAAAAAGGGGACGCTCCGCTACCTCTCGACTCACCCTCTCAATCCTCTGCAATCTAGCTTTGTCTAACTCTCGTGGTGTGTCACTCACTCACAAGAGTTACCAAAAAGAACTCTCAACCCTAGTGTCACTCTAAGGGAGTATTCACACAATCAAGCATACAATACTGGAACTCAAATAAAATATCAATGAATTGAAAGCATAATAAAAAGGTTCAATGAAACGAATACATCCTAGGGTTCACAAATATCCAAGTACCCATAAGGGAGTTTAGCACCCCTTTGGAGCTAATTATAATCAATGATATCAAATGTAAAAGCAAAGAATTCATAGAAAACACCCTTGATAGTCGTAGCAAAAAAATTAATGCTTATCATAATGAAAGAACACTTCGCATTCTTATCACACAAGCACCTATTAGGTTGACAAAGAAGTGACTGCATCTATTTCATGAAGCCCGACCACCTTCTTCCTTTCCCGTGCATTCCACTAATAACTGTTCATGGCCATGTCTTCTACTAACTGGTCTTCTACTAAGTGTCGGGCTTCTTCCAGGGTTTTACTCAACATTGTACCTTGACAACGCCCTTGCGTGTGTCCCGTAAGTGCACGAGTTTGTCGAAGTAATAAAATCCCATATGAGTGGGGTATCGTATCCACAGGGAGTAGGCAATAAAAACACTTAAATTGTTTCTTAACTAAGTGAAAAATGAATAGTGATATGTGTGATAAGATGTGAAATAACAAAAGTAAAAGAACAAGAAAGAGAGAACAACTAAAGGAGAAGGTAAGGCAATCGATATAAATGGGGTACCCGGATATTGTTCCCCCTAGGACAATCGTTTCAAGTACAAGAACCCTCTATTATACTTTCTAACTGATGCAATATTGAGTCGTGGAGATCCTTAAATACATGGTCCCAAATCTAAGGTCAACCATGCCTAACTTTATACATGTCCCGGAGAAGAAATTGAATAACCTCTCAACCTCGCACTCGTATAAAATTGCAATGAGTTCTAGGGATTCCAAGTGATAAATCCACTTCCTAGATGTAGACCTAACACTTTGGTCTAGGTGGAAAGTCTCTAGCCACAATTAAGTCCTAGGTGCTATATTACTTCAACACTTCACTCCATTGCACCCGCAACTAAGACCCAGTGGAAGGTCATCCTTTAGCCCATTCACTCTATTATAACTGCAAAGAACTTGAAGAAATGGAGGTAGAATAGATCACACCGGAGTGAAAAGGGGGCGCTCCACTACCTCTCGACTCACCCTCTCAATCCTCTCCAATCTATCTTTGTCTAACTCTCATGGTGTGTCACTCACTCACAAGGGTTACCAACAAGAACTCTCAGCCTTAGTGTAGGAGTATTCATACAATTAAGCATTCAAGATTGGAACTCAAATAAAATATCACTTAATTGAAAGCACAATAAAGAGGTTCAATGAAACGAATACATCCTAGAGTTTACAAATACCTAAGTACCCACTAGGGGGTTTAGCTCTCCATGGAGCAAATTACAATCAATGAAATCAAATGTAAAAGCAAAGAATCCATAGAAATCCCCCTCGATAGTCATGGCGATGGTCTTGTAGAGAGTCCTCTACTCGTCCAAGGGTCCCTTTGTCTGGCCTAGGATACATCTCGTCGGATCGGTGCCGATGAAAGCTCTGCCACTAACCTTCTTCCAAATGGAGTGCGATCTCAGAGTTGTAGAACCTCTCCCAATCCCTAGCCAATACCACTCAAACCCCTAGCCGCCGCCCTCTCTCAAGTTGGTGAAAAGATGGAGAAAAAGATCCTGAAATCGGTGCTGAAATCAGCTTTAAATAGGGCTAGAATCAGGAATCCACACGCCCATGTCGGTGCTCATGTGGATTTTTCATGCGGGCATGTAGAATTAATGCACGCCCGTGTGAATTCTTTGTATTCATCCTTCTTCAGGCGGCTATTAATGTAAACAGACACATGTTTACATCGTAGATCATTTTGCTTCTTCAATAACGTACATGTTGGTGGAAATCTTGCTATACATACACAAGCCGGAACGCTTGAATGTGACTGCCCTTGTGCCCCTCTAAATCGTTGTGCTAACTTGAATACGAGAAGGTTGGCGCACATTCCCGCATTTCGAACCTGACTTATTTCTTTGCGTTTGAACCTTCTCAATATTTCCTCAAATTGGTGCATTTACGATACACATTAGCTTTTTTCTCTAATATTCGACCTCACAATCCAATCTGCATGAAAGTAACATAAATACACATTGGCGTTAAAACCCAATAAAAGTAATGCTCATCATAAAGAAAGAACACTTCATATTCTCAACAAACCAGAACTTATCAAACTTCCCCACACTTAAGCTTTTGCTTGTCCTCAAGCAAAAATTAAAACATTAAAGCATAGACGAAGGAAATATTAGAAGTGCTTGGCCTTAGGTTCACCAAAGCATACAAAGAGAGCATTCTACAAGTAAGGGAAATTTCAACACTAAATACGAAAAATCATTGCTCTAGCTAAAAACTTGAATCAGAAAGGACAACAAACCCGAAATCGTGTAAGTGTGTGAGCTCACTCAAGTCAAGCCAAGGTATACTCCTCAAAGTTCTAAGTATAATGGACTTATTTATCTACAAAAATTAACAAAAATTTCAAAGATGGTAGTAGCTTCACACATCCTCTAAGGTAGCACTTTCCAAAGCAGCCGCTAAGATGGCTTTCACACTTTCGAGGTGGTAGCACTTTCTACAGAGTAGTAGCTTTCACTCTCCTATGAGATAGTTCTTTCTCTCATTAGGGCATAACTAGTATCCCACTTATGAGAGTAGCCTCATACTTCATAGGCGGTAGCTCTTTCTACCCAACAAGAACAAATAAACAATTAAACTATTTTGTTCTTTCTTTTCATTTTTCCTTTTTTTTCAGAATTAACAAAAGGAACAACTACACTTAGTCCCTTTAACATCAAACTTGAGTTTCTAAAAGAGTTTCAAAAGTGAGTAATGCAACAAGTGACAATCAGGCAAAAAAAGCTACAAATTCAAGCAAAAACTAGAGCATGAAGACATTCAATGTTAAAAATTCTCATAAACTCAAGAATACTATCATTGCAACTAAGGTGAACCACCATTGGCTATGTGAGCATGTATATCAATCAAAATTAATATAAAAGAGATGTGTGCACTATGAAACTCCCCCCACCCACACTTAAGTTGTATATTGTCCCCAATGTACACATGCAAGCTCAATCATAATGTATATCAAACAAGAACAAATGTGGGGGAAACAATCAAAACAATACTCCCCTAACTCTTTGTGTTGCATTTGATGGAATAAATCCTTTTGAGTGATGTTCTAACGGGTTGTGAAGCACAGACGGCCAAGTGCCGAAGCAAATTTGGCCGTGCTCATGAAAAGGCCTTCATTACCATGATGACAAGACCATCTACACGCATACAAGAGGGGGTTCAGTGAAGCTCAATAAAACAAAAATAAGTCGAGTATTGACAAGATCCCCTTGCTTATATCCCGCAAGTGCACAGGCTTGTCGAAGTAATAATCCCGGGTGAGCGGGGTCGAATCCACAGGGAGTAGGGAGTAAAGACACTTAATTCGATTCTTAGCTATGTGAAGTATCAACAATGATAAGTGTGCTAATGATTCAATTCTTAGAAATTAAAAGCAACAAGTAAGAGAGCAAAAGTAAGGAGGAGGCAAGGCAATCGATAAAGATGGGGAACTCGGATGATGCTTCACCTAGGATAATCGCTTCAAGTGCAAGAACTCTCTATTATGCTTCCTAATCAATGCAATGGTGAGCCGTGGAAATCCTTACATACATAGTACCAAATCTAAGGTTAACTATGCCTAACTCTATACATGTCCCGGAGGAGAAATCGAACAATCTCAACACCTCGCACTCGCATAGAGTTGCAATGAGCTCTAGAGTCCCAAATCTAAGGTTAACTATGCCTAACCCTTTGGTCCATGCGGAAGGTCCCGAGCCACAATTAAGCCCTAGATACTAAGATCACCTCAACGCTTCACTCCATTGCACGCGCAACTAGGCCCCAGCGGAGGTTCATCCCTTAGACCATTCACTCTATTATGGCCACAAAGAACTCAAGGAACGGAGGTAGAATCTATCACGTCGGAGGGGAAAGGGGATGCTCCTGTACCTCTCGACTCACCCTCTCAACCCTC
The DNA here is from genome assembly GCF_009730915.1 of Dioscorea cayenensis subsp. rotundata. Classification (NCBI taxonomy): domain Eukaryota; kingdom Viridiplantae; phylum Streptophyta; class Magnoliopsida; order Dioscoreales; family Dioscoreaceae; genus Dioscorea; species Dioscorea cayenensis. The sequence continues at coordinate 90,850 of NW_024086660.1, forward strand.
TCCAACCTAGCTTTGTCTAACGCTCGTGGTGTGTCACTCACTCACAAGGTTACCAACAAGAACTCTCAACCCTAGTGTCACTCTAGAAGAAATGTTCATACAATCAAGCATTCAAGGTTGGAACTCACAATAAGCATCAATTTATTGAAAGCATAATAAAGAAGTTCAATGAAACGAATACATCCTAGGGTTCACAATCAACCAAGTACCCACTAGGGGTTTAGCTCTCCATGGAGCTAAGTACAATCAAAGAAATCGAACATAAAAGCAATGAATCCATAAAGAAACCCCCTCGATGGTCGTGTCAATGGTCTTGTGGAAAGTCCTCTACTCGTCGTCCAAGGATTCCTTCGTCCGGTATAGCATACGCCTCGATCGAAGCTCCCCTACCAACCTTCTTCCTAATGGAATCACGATGTCGGAGCTGTAGAACCTCTACAAAACCTTGGCCAATACCCCTCGAAACCCTAGCCGAAGCCCTGTCGCAAGTTGGGGAAAAGATGGAGAAAAGAATACCAAAATCGGGGCTGAATCGGCTTTAAATAGGGTTGGAATCGGGCAACTCCACTGGCGTGGACTGTACACGCGCCCGTGCGGAATTTCCACACGGGCGTGGATAATTTCCACACGCCCATGAATGAAGGTTCATGAATGAAGGTTGCCCTCTTACCCATAACTTGAAAACATGATGAGCAAAGTCTCTAGAGGGTAGAGGGTGTACTATCGGGCGTCGGACCACCTACCAATCATTCGTCCAACTTCCTTGGCTCATGTACATCTCCAATAGTCTTGGGGTGTTTTCGGTGGTGTCTCCTAGCCCTCTTCATTTTCCGGAGCACATTCTTCAAGATCCCTGGGGTAGATGTTTCCTCTCCATTCGAACCAAGCATCATTACTTCTTCATTGCTCTCCTCTTGGTCGAACAAACCTTCATAGGGATCCGGGTTGAACATTTCCTGTATATATTCATTAACAATCTCATCAGTAGTGTCTAGAAAATACAAAGTGTCATCAAAATCGAGAGAATGCCGCATGGCTTCAGCAAGGCGGTAAGTGAGCTTATCATCCCCGACTCTCAATGTAAGCTCTCCGCCGTCCATGTCAATCAATGCTTTGGAAGTCCGCAAGAACGATCTCCCAAGTATCAAGGGTACATCCGCATACTCATCGACATCTAGCACTACAAAGTCAACCGGAAAAATGTACTTGTACACCTTGACAAGCACGTCTTCAATGATGCCTCTCGGATGTCGTACCGTTCGGTCCGCCAATTGTAAAGTCATCCGAGTAGGCCTAGGCTCACCCAAGCCTAGCTTTTAGAAGAAAGTATATGGCATGACGTTGATACTTGCCCCTGAATCCGCCAATGCCATTTCCTCACCTAAGTTGCCGATGTTACACGGAATAATGAAGCTTCCTGGATCCTTCTTCTTGTTCGGCATGTTCTTTTGCAACACCGCCGAGCATGAAGCATCAAGCACCATTGAAGCACTCTCCTCCAATTTCCTCTTGTTGGTCAATAGGTCTTTCAGAAACTTCGCATACTTAGGCATTTGAGCCAAAGCCTCAACAAAAGGAATGTTGATGTGGAGTTGCTTAAACAAACTCAGGAACTTCTTATACTGCTCATCCCCTTGGTCATTCTTCAATCTAGAGGGATAAGAGATTCTTGGCTTGAAAGGTGGGGGTGCCACCTCTTTCTCTTTGTTTGCTCCCTTCTCAACCTTTACAACCTCAGGTGCGTGTTCTTTTGGCTTCTCACTCGGAAGCCTCCCTTCAACCTCACGACCGCTTCTCAAAGTGATCACCTTCACATGTTCTCTCGGGTTGGTTTCCGTGTTACTTGGTAAAATCCCATGTGGCCTTTCAGAGAGAGACTTCGCAATTTGCCCCACTTGATTTTCAAGATTGTGCAAAGAGGCGGTGTGATTGCCAAGTGTAGCCTCGACTGATTCAAACCTTGTATTTGCCGATTGAACAAATCTAGCCAAGTGCTTCTCCAAATCCGTCATTCGGGTTTCCATACCTGAAATTCTGTTTTTCACTTGAGGGACTTGTTGTTGTTGTTGGAACCCCGATGGCCCCATGGTCTTCTGTGGTCCTTGATTACTCCATGAAAAGTTGGGATGATTCTTCCAACCTGAATTGTAGGTGTTCTCTGTATGGATTCCCTTGAGGTCTCATTCCATTACCTACAAAGTTAATATTCTCAACTGAAGAAACATCACCAATGATGATTGGGCAATCGGAGGGAGCATGTCCTCCACCACAACCGTGCAATTGGTCATGGTCAAGAACTCTATTCGAGCTATAAGATCTAGCTTCTTACTCAAACTCTCCACTTGGGCCGCCAATGAAGTTACCGCATCAATTTCATGGAGACCGGCCACTTTTTTTCTTTTCCCTAGCTGTTCCCACTCGGTATCTATTTAACCCCATTTCCTCAATCAATTGAAGAGCCTCATCAGGGGTTTTGCTACCTAAGGTACCTCTCACCGCATCCAAGAGTTGCCTTGTACTCGGGTTCAAACCATTGTAGAAGGTTTGAACAATCATCCACTCCGGGAATCCGTCTTGCGGACACTTACGCAGGAGTTCCTTGAACCTTTCACATGTCTCAAATAGAGACTCCAATTCCAACTGCATAAAGGATGAGATATCATTCCTAAGCTTTGCTGATTTTCCAGGAGGGAAATAACAGGCTAGAAAAGCTTCTACTATCTCCTCCCATGTAGTGATTGATGCTCTAGGTAATGAGTGTAGCCACTCGCTCGCTTTCCCCTTTAAGGAAAAATGGGAAGGCTCTCAACTTGATGGCATCATCCGTCACACCATTTATCTTGACGATGTCACACACCTCGAGGAAGCTCTCTATGTGATCTGTTTGGATTCTCATCGGCCAAAACCGTTGAATTATGCGGATCGCTGCAGAGATATGGATGAATGCTGGCTTTAGCTCAAAATTCTGAGCTGTAATTAGGGGATGTACAATACTCGATTGTGTCCCCAACACTGAAGGTCTGGCATAATCGGATAGTGTTCGTTGTTGCTTATTTTGTTCTGCCATGTTGTCAGATCCTTCTACTTCCAAATCAGCTGAATTAGGTTGTTCATGTACAAGTTCTTTCCCTTTCCTTCGAAGTGTACATTCAAGCTCAGTGTCTCCTTCAATCAATATTGATGGATTCCCTCGGGTCATAACCTGGAGCTGTACCAAAAGTAAAGAAAAAGAAAATCAGAACGATGATAGAATAAGAAGATATGAAATAGAATGTGTAGTGAAATAGCTAAGAAAACAAAGTGCAAAGTATGTCTAAATGCCTAACTCCCCGGCAACGGCGCCAAAAACTTGACAAGATCCCCTTGCTTATGTCCTGCAAGTGCACGGGCTTATCGAAGTAATAATCCCTGGTGAGCGGGGTCGAATTCACAGGGAGTAGGGTGTAAAGACACTTAATTCGATTCGTAGCTATGTGAAGTATCAACAATGATAAGTGTGCTAATGATTCAATTCTCAGAAATTAAAAGCAACAAGTAAGAGAGCAAAAGTAAGGAGGAGGCAAGCCAATCGATAAAGATGGGGTACTCGGATGATGCTTCACCTAGGATAATCGCTTCAAGTGCAAGAACTCTCTATTATGCATCCTAATCAATGCAATGGTGAGTCATGGAAATCCTTACATACATAGTCCCAAATCTAAGGTCAACTATGCCTAACTCTATACATGTCCCGGAGGAGAAATCGAACAATCTCAACACCTCGCACTCGCATAGAGTTGCAATGAGCTCTAGGGATTCCAAGTGATAAATCTCTTCCTAGATTTAGACCTAACCCTTTGGTCCAGGAGGAAGGTCCCTAGCCACAATTAAGCCCTAGATACTAAGATCAGCTCAATGCTTCACTCCATTGCACGCGCAACTAGGACCCAGCGGAGGTTCATCCCTTAGACCATTCACTCTATTATGGCCGCAAAGAACTCGAGGAACAGAGGTAGAATCTATCACATCGGAGGGGAAAGGGGACGCTCCTGTACCTCTCGACTCACCCTCTCAACCCTCTCCAACCTAGATTTGTCTAATGCTCTGTTGTGTCACTCACTCACAAGGTTACAAACAAGAACTCTCAACCCTAGTGTCACTCTACGGGAAATGTTCATACAAACAAGCATTCAAGGTTGGAACTCACAATAAGCATCAATTTATTGAAAGCATAATAAAGAAGTTCAATGAAATGAATACATCCTAGGGTTCACAATCAACCAAGTACCCACTAGGGGTTTAGCTCTCCATGGAGCTAAGTACAATCAAAGAAATTGAATATAAAAGCAATGAATCCATAAAGAAACCTCCTCGATGGTCGTGTCCATGGTCTTGTGGAAAGTTCTCTACTCGTCGTCCAAGGATTCCTTCATCCGGTATAGGATACGCCTCGATCGAAGCTCCCCTACCAACCTTCTTCCCAATGGAATCATGATGTTGGAGCCGTAGAACCTCTCCAAAACCTTGGCTAATACCCCTCGAAACCCTAGCCGAAGCCCTCTCGCAAGTTGGGGAAAAGATGGAGAAAAGAATACCAAAATCGGGGCTGAATCGGCTTTAAATAGGGCTGGAATCGGGCAACTCCACGGGCGTGGATGGTACACGCGCCCGCGCTGAATTTCCACACGCCCATATGGATTCTCTGTTTCTCTGTTTCTCGGCGGGCTGTGAATAGTGCTACTGCAGTAATAGCTATAGTTTTGCTACAGTGCTCTTCTACAGTCTTTGACCTGAATAACTTCCCAATTCCATACTTTCATCGGGGTAACACAAACGGGCACACGTTCACGTCATGAATCACTTGCTTCTTCAATGATATATATGTTGGTGGGGTTCTTGTTCTTGTATGCATAGGACGGAATGCTCGAGTGTGCCTGCCTTTGTGCCCCTCCAAATGGATGTACTCACTCGAATGCGAGGAGGTTGGCACATACTCTAGCACCTCACACCTGTCCTATGTCTTCGCGTTTGAACCTTAGCAAGATCTCCTCCAAAATAGGTGCATTATGATCCACATTGGCCCATTTCCTTCATTCTCGGCCTCACAACACTACCTGCATAAAAGTAACATAAAAACACACATATTAATGTAAAACACTGAGAAAAGTAATGCTCAACATAAGGAATGAACGCTTCGCATTCATATCGCACAAGCACTTATCAAGTATATAAAAGATAAAACAATGAATTTAACTCGAGGCAAGAAATCGAAAATAAATTCAGAAGGAAAGTCCTTTCTAAGTGTACAAATCCAAAATGAAATGCAAAAAAAGTAATAGAGACAAAAAACAGAATCAAGTGTCGGTGTGGCGCTCTAGCTCCGCCGTTGTTGGGTACTCAAAAGGTGCAGGTGGCCATAGTGGTGGGGATGCAGGAGGGGCCAGAGGTCTGCTAATCAAGAACTGATGTAACACATTTAAACGGGCCATAATCTCAATATATTGTGTGGTCTGTATAGCCCGGAGCTCCACGATCTCGGTCCGATGCTCACCCTCAGCACTCTCGAGCCTCCCAATCGATCATGAGCTCGAGGAGGAGTAAAAATGGGTACTGATCGCCAAAATGTCTCCTGTGCTGCAATGGGTGTTCCGGTCCCCGTCTGTGTAAACTGAGGCCCGGGAATATGTCGGGGACCCTCCGTTGCATCCCTTCCACTCCCAACGGTCTCTGGGGTCGACTCAACTATAATATATGTCCCAAGTTCACATATGTGTACTAACCCCATCATCCTGATCGTCTCAAATCCTAGAGGAGCAGGCACGACCGTCTTCTCAGCACCACGTATAGCATCCATCAAGCCCATCCCCAAGTTGAGTCTGGTGATATAAGGACCAGTAAATAATAATCCCACTCTCGCAAACTTGGCCTGGTGCATCAAAACGTCTGCCACTTATGCCCCAAATGAATCGGTACATTGCGGATCATGGAGTATAGGTAAAGTAAGTCCTGCCTGCTCAAAATAGCTGTGTTGTCACCTCGACCTGTAGCTCAACCGTGATAGCTAGTGGCCCTAGACAGTCCTGGTTCACACTGTCTATGTCCACACAAAATCTTGTATGCTTGATTCAGAGTTACTATACCATGGAAATCTATCGGCAAACGTCTATACTCCTCTTTATCGGTGTACATGCTGACGTACAGACCCATACGAACCGAGAACTCAGTGACACTCATGCAGAATGGATGTCCAAATGCTCGGACATCCACGGTGTCAACTCTCTCATACAGATGATCAAACTCGAAAGATGCTAACAACTCTAGTCTCACCACGCGGAAAGCTGGCTCACGGTATCAATAACCTCCTCTAGCTGCCCACTACTAGCATCTTATCAATCTCATTAGCTAGCTCATCACCCTGCTGAATATCTCTCAGCAACTGCAAATCTACAAAGTGAGTCTGACCAAAACCGAGCGCTGATAATCCCTCAAATCGAGCCTGATGCATGGGATTCGAGAATTCCATGTGTATTGGCTCAAGCAGGGTATCTCGGAGAGGCTTAACTTCATGCATCCTCGCCCAAGGTGCCATATCTGCAAAATTGGATGAGAACTTGACATGGTCCCCTTGCGTATATCTCGCAAGTTCACGGGTTTGTCGAAGTAATAATCCCGGATGAGCGGGTATCGAATCCACAGGGAATAGGGAATAAAAATACTTAATTCGATTCTTAGCTATATGAAAGATCAATGGGTTCAAGCTCAGGATCTCCTTCAATCAATGTTGAGGGATTCCCTTGGGTCATAATCTTAAGCTGCACCCAAAAATAAGGAAAAAGAAATCAGAACTATGATAGAATAAGAAGATAGGAAATAGCATGTATGGTGAAATAGCTAAGAAAACAACGTGCAAAGTATCTCCAAATGCCTATTCCCCGGCAACGCCGCCAAAAACTTGACAAGGTCCCCTTGCGTATATCCCGCAAGTTCACGGGTTTGTCGAAGTAATAATCCTGGATGAGCGGGTATCGAATCCACAGGGAATAGGGAATAAAAATTCTTAATTCGATTCTTAGCTATGTGAAAGATCAATGACGATAAGTATGACAATGATTCAATTCTCAACAATAAAACAACAAGTAAGAGAGCAAAAGTAAAGAAGGGGGTAAGGCAATCGATAAAGATGGGGTACCCGGATAATGCTCTGCCTAGGATAATTGTTTCAAGTGCAAGAACCCTCTATTATGCTTCCTAATCAATGCAATGGTGAGTCGTAGAAATCCTTAATTACATAGTCCCAAATCTAAGGTCAACTATGCCTAACTCTATACATGTCCCGGAGGAGAGATTGGATAACCTCTCAACCTCGCACTCGCATCGAGTTGCAATGAGCTCTAGGGATTCCAAGTGATAAATCTCTTCCTAACTATAGACCTAACCCTTTGGTCCAGGTGGAAGGTCCCTAACCACGATTAAGACCTAGATACTAAGATCATCTCAATGCTTCACTCCGTTTCACGCGCAACTAAGCCCAGTGGAAGTTCATCCCTTAGACCATTCACTCTATTATGGCCGCAAAGAACTCGAGGAACGGAGGTAGAATCTATCACGTCGGAGGGGAAAGGGGACGCTTCTGTACCTCTCGACTCACCCTCTCAACCCTCTCCAAACTAGCTTTGTCTAACGCTCGTGGTGTGTCACTCACTTACAAGGTTACCAATGAGAACTCTCAACCCTAGTGTCACTCTAGGGAAAATGTTCATACAATCAAGCTTTCAAGGTTGGATCTCACAATAACCATCAATTAATTGAAAGCATAATAAAGAGATTCAATGAAACGAATACATCCTAGGGTTCACAAATATCCAAGTACCCAGTAGGGTTTAGCTCTCTATGGAGCTAAGTACAATCAAAGAAATAGAATGTAAAAGTAATGAATCCATAAAGAAACCCCCTCGATAGTCGTGTCGATGGTCTTGTGGAAAGTCCTCTACTCATCGTCCAAGGATTCCCTCGTCCGGTATAGGATACGCCTCGACGGAAGCTCCCCTACCAACCTTCTTCCTAAGGAATGATGATGTCAGAGCTATAGAACCTCTCCAAAACCTTGCCCAATACCCCTCAAAACCCTAGCCGAAGCCCTCTCTCAAGTTGGGGAAAATATAGAGAATAGAATAGTTAAATCGGGGCTGATTCGGCTTTAAATAGGGCTGGAATCGGGCGACTACACGGGCGTGGATGCTTCACGCGCCCATGAGGAATTTCCACACGGGCATGGATAATTTCCACACGCCCGTGTGGATTCTCTGAACTCATGTTTTCTCGGCCGGCTGTGAACAGTGCTGCTACAGTACCCCCCTAAATAGCTTCCTGAATCTATACTTTCATCGGAGTAACGCTGATAAATGCTTGAGTAGACATATTTTTATATATGTTTTACATGCATTGAGCATCATTTTTACTATGGTTTATGTCTCATATTGTGTATTTGGTGTTCTTTTATGCATATAGGTTGTGAACGCCTTGAAGAGTAAAAAGGAAGCAGAGATAGGCTATAAAGACATAATGTTGGGAGTTCTTGTTCAATTGAAGGACCAAGACACGAGAGGAGTTTATAAACGTGGAGATGTGTGCCAACTTCCAAGAAGATTCAAGTCAATTCACTAGTTGGAAGGGCACAAAGGCAGCCACATCTTCATGTTTCTTCTCTTTGTGAAGATTGCAAGACCTCTCAAAGATACATCGATGAAGAAAAGTTTTATATCCTACCACATGGACGTGTGCCCGGATATGTGGCCTCAAGAGAAGAGTGATTGGACCGCGTTTTGTGAAAAGTACTGTAGCAAAAATACTGTAGAAGTATTGTATCAAAATTACTGTTCACGCGCCCGCATGGAAAATCCACACGGGCGCATGAGGGCACGTGACAGGCGCGATCTAAGGCCTATAACTAGCCGTTTTGCCCTATTCTTTCTCATCTTTTGTGCGGCTCTTGAGGGGTGAGACGGCTAGGGTTTGGAGAGGAGGTCTTTGCGGCTTTGGAGGCGCTTTGTCACCAACTTTGATCGATTTTTCCCCCGTCATAGCATCAAGGAAGCCACCGGTGAACCTAGCTTCGGAGTGGGTCTTTCAAGTCGTCGAAGCTCTCCATCAAGGCCATCAGTTCATATATAAGGGGGTTTATTTCTATGGTTTTAATGTACTTTCATTCATTGATGGTGTGTTTTGTATGTTGCTCCATGGAGAGCTAAACCCCTAGAGGGTATTTGGGCTTGTGAACCCTAGGATTCTCATCTTTTGTGGATTTTCTTAGTATTTCTATTTAATCCGAGTTTGATTAAGTTTAATCTTGTATTCTCATTGCTTGCTTGTTTAATTAATCCTTGTGGTTGATTGGATTTGCATGATTTGTTACTTTGATGTTAGAGAGGTCTCCATTAGAGTTAGAACTTCAAGGTTAAAGAGGGTTGAGAGGGTGAGTCATGAGATAGTGGAGTGTTCCCTCTCCCTTCCGATTGAGTGTATTCTATCTCCGTTCCTTAAGCTCTATGCAACCATATTTGGTGTGAGGCGTGAGATTGAGAGATTTCTCTGCCGGGACCTTGTAGGGGGTTAGGATCCTTCGCCGGGAATTAGGGTTGGATCAATCTTTAGGAATCAGATACAACTCTTGGAATCCCTAGAGTGCTTTGCAGTCATATGTGCTGTGAGGTGTTGAGATTGAGCGATTTCTCTAGCGGGACCTCGTAGGGGACTAGTATCGGTGATCGGGAGGACAGATCCGATTATATTTGGATTTCTACAACTTAACTTACTCATCATAGAAACACTTTGCTTATTTGGTACCTAATACCTGAATCCTAGGAGGAGCATTGCCCGAATACCCCACATTTACTGATTGAGATCTCCATCCATTTTACCCTTTCATATTTGTCTCTGGTATTCATTTCTTCGCACATTAGATCACCACACCTTTCCATTTATCATTAGGTTAGAAAGCAGAGAAGAAGTTAGTACTAGTAGTCCTGTTCCCTGTGGATTTGACTACCCACTCACCGGGGTAATTATTACTTTGACACCCGTGCACTTGCGGTTTACACGCATATTCAGACGCGTGTCAAACGCAAACGGGCACACGCTCATGTCGTGGATCACTTACTTTTCAATGATAGGAAAGTTGGTGGAGCTCTTGTTTTATGTGCATAAATTGGAATGCTCGACCTATGTCTTCGCGTTTGAACCTTAGCAAGATGTCCTCCAAAATCGGTGCATTGTGATCCACATTGGCTTCTTTCCTTCGTACTCAGCCTCAGCCTCACAACCCTAACTGCACGAAAGTAACATAAAAACACACATATTAGTGTAAAAAAACCTGAGGAAAGTAATGCTCACCATAAGGAATGAACGCTTCGCATTCATATCACACAAGCACTTATCAAAATGATCAACATGGCTCAGAAAAACATCCTGCAAAATTCGACACGGGCCTATGGAAATTATCCATGGTCGTGTGAATCTGCGGGGCGTGACAACCGCACGGTTGTACAGCAATTCACCAAAAAATACAACTCAAAACCACTGTTAAATGCTATCCAGACATGGATAAACCATTATAAAGTTAAAATACATGCAACTCAAGACTTTTAATCGGCTAAAAAAAATTTGCCAAGAAAAGAGGATAAAAATGTTTATCGATCAAATAGATGTGAACACTTCGAAAATCGGCGCGGAATGTCAAGAAAAATCCTCCAAAACAATAGTGAGGGGTCGGGAAGTTGATCAGGAGTAGTTTCCAGGTGATTGGAGATGAAGAAGAACAGAGTTCACAAAAAATTTAAAGAAAAACTCTTGTCTCTTCGAATTCTGTGCATCCACACGGGCGTGCGGAAATTACCCACGCCCGTGCGCCTCCACAAGAGGCATCACAGGGGTCGGTGCATGCCATTGTGGTCTCTAGGGAAAACCGTCACTGTTTCTGAATGCTCTCGCACGGGCACGTGGAAAATACCCATGCTCGTGCGGGGCGCCCGACCCACAGGGACATCCGCACATCCCTGTGGCTCCACTGCCCGGGTGATAAGAATTGCTAAGTGTTTCATACGCCCATGTGGGAATCCCGCACGGGCGTGGACATTCGCAGGCCTAACTCACAGGGGCATGCACATGCCCCTGTGTTTTCTCGGGATGGAAAGAGCTCTTCTGTAGAGATCCGCACGGGCGTGCGGAAAAAACCCACGCCCGTGCATTTGTCATAGGTTCGCCCACCGGGGTGAGTCCACGCCCCTGTGTGCTCTCGGGATAAGTTGCTAAGTTTCTGTACGAAGGTGCACGTCCGTGTGGAAATTACCCACGGGCGTGGACCATTACAAGGTTGCTCACAGGGGTATGTCCATGGCCCTTGTATCTTCTCAGTATGAGCTCTAAACAAAAACGCACGCTCGTGCGGAAATTCCACATGGGCGTGTGTCTTCTCTCGACACTTAGAAAACTTTGCAAGCGCTGTAGAAAATTTATGAACACAACTATATACTCAGAGCCTGCTTTACAAGGCAACTTTAACGAGAGAAAACATGAGAAAAAATAAGTTCAAATGACCTAAACTTCGCCAAATCCACATGAAAACACACGATAGCATTAAAACCCCACAATTAAACACAACAAAAGCATCTAGAAATCAAGACACCAACACTCAACACTTTATTCACACAAAAACTAAACTACTAACTAAGAAAACAGTAAACACTTGGGTTGCCTACCAAGAAGCGCTTGTTTTACACCACTAAGCTTGATGTACCTTGTCTTACCTCACGGGGGTTCATTGATGAAGGTTGCCCTCTTACCCATAGCTTGAAAGCATGATGAACAAAGTCTCTTGAAGGTAGAGGGGGAGTTGTCGGGCTTGGGACCACCTAGCAATGCTACATCCAATTTACTCGGTTCACGCCCATCTCCAACAGCCCTGGAGCATTTTTGATGGCGTTTCCTCATCCTCTTCATCTTCCAGAGCACATTCTTCAAGATCCCCAGAGTAGATGGTACTTCTTAAGTCGAACCAAGCATCATAACTTCTTTATTTTCCATCTCTTGGTCAAACAAGCCTTCGTATGGATCTGGATTGAACATTTAGTACATGTATTCCTCAACAATCTCATCATTAGTGTCTAGAAAATACAAAGCATCATTGAAAGGAAGAGAATGCCGCATGGCTTCAGCAAGGCGGTATGTGAGATTGTCATCTCCAACACTCAATGTTAGCTCCCCATCACCCATGTTAATCAATGCCTTGGAAGTCTGCAAGAACGGCCTCCCGAGTATCAAAGGTACATCCACATCCTCATTAACGTCCAGCACTACAAAATCTACCGGTAAAATGTACTTGCCAACCTTGACAAGCACATCTTTAATGATACCCCTCGGATGTCTCACAATTCAATCCGCCAATTGCAAAGTCATCCGAGTGGGCCTAGGCTCTGCCAAGCCTAGCTTCTGAAAGAAAGTGTATGGCATGACGTTGATACTAGCTCCTGAGTCTGCCATTGCCATTTCTTCACCAAAATTGGCAATGTTACATGGAATGATGAAGCTTCCTTGGTCTTTCTTCTTACTCAGCATATTCTTTTGCAACACCGCTGAGCAAGAAGCATCTAAGTTCACTAAAGCACTCTTCGCCAACTTCCTCTTGTTAGTCAACAAGTCTTTCAAGAATTTTACATACTTAAGCATTTGAGCCAAAGCCTCAACAAAAGGAATATTGATGTGAAGTTGCTTGAACAAACTCATGAACTTTTTGTATTGTTCATCCCCTTGGTCATTCTTCAATCTAGAGGGATAAGGGATTCTTGGCTTGAAAGGTGGAGGTACCACCTCATTCTCTTTGCTGGTTCCCTCTTCAACCTCTATAACCTCGGGTGCATGTTCATTGGGATTCTCACTCGGAAGCCTACCTTCAACCTCTCGACCACTTCTCAAAGTGATCGCCTTCAAATGATCTCTAGGATTGGTCTCGATATTACTCGGCAAGCTTCCTTGTGGCCTTTCTAATAGAGACTTTGCAATCTGCCCCACTTGATTTTCAAGGTTGTTTAAAGAAGCAGTGTGGTTGCGAAGTGTAGCTTTGACTGATTAAAACCTTGTATTCAATGATTGCACAAACCTAGTCAAGGCCTTTTCCAAATCGGTCTCTAACAATTCCATCTGCATGAACGATGATATCTCATTGAGAAGCTTAACCGACTTTCCCAGAGGGAAGTATGTAGCAAGGAAAGCTTCAACCATCTCATTCCAAGTCATGATGGATTCTTTTAGCAAAGAATGAAGCCACTGCTTGCCTCTTCCCTTGAGAGAAAAAGGGAAAGCACTCAATCTAATAGCATCATCCGATACACTGTTAATCTTCAACATATCACAAACTTCCAAGAAGTTCTCTATGTGATTGTTTCGATCCTTATCGATCAAACCTTCTAGATGAATCATTTGGATGAATGTTGGTTCCACCTCAAATTTTGTAGCTGTAATCGGGGGTCACACAATGCTAAATTGTTGATAATGTCCCATACATATGTCCCGCAAGTGCACGGGTGTCGAAGTAATAAGTCCCAGATGAGTGGGTATCGTATCCACAAGGAGTAGGGAATAAAAATACTTAAATTGTTTCTTAACCAAGTTAGAGATGAATAGTGGTTTGGTTAACAAGATATAATTTAAACAATAATAAAAGAGACAAGAAAGAGAAGCCCAAGTAAAGGGGAGGTAAGGCAATCGATATAAATGAGGTACTCTGATATTGTTCCGCCTAGGACAAATGTTTCAAGTGCAGAGCCAACTATTATGCTTCCTAATTAATGCATTAATGAGTCATGGAAATCCTTTAATACATGGTCCCAAATCTAATGTCAACCGTGACTAACCCAATACCATGTCCTGAAGGAGAAATCGAACAATCTCAACACCCCGCACTTGGATAGAATAGCATGGAATTCTAGGGATTCCAAGTGATAAACCCTCTTCCTAGATATAGACCTAACCCTTTGGTCCAGGTGAAAGGTTAATAGTTACAATTAAGCCATAGGTGCTAAAATCACTTCAACACTTCACTCTGTTGCCTGTATAACTAAGCCCTAGCGGAAGGTCAACTCTTAGCCCATTCACTCTACTATGACCACAAAGAACTTGAGGAAATGGAGGTAGGATAAATCACACCAGAGGGGAAAGGGGACGGTCCGCTACCTCTCGACTCACCCTCTCAACCCTCTCCAATCTAGCTTTGTCTAACTCTCGTGGTGTGTCACTCACTCACAAGGGTTACCAATAAGAACTCTCAACCATAGTGTCACTCTAAGGGAGTATTCATTCAATCAAACATTTAAGATTGGAACTCAATTGAAGCATCAATTAATGGAAGCATAATAAAAGGCTTAATGAAACAAATACATCCTAGGGTTCACAAATCCAAGTACCCACTACGGGGTTTAGCTCTCCATGGAGCTAGTTAGAATCAATAATGAAATCGAATATAAAATCAAGTAATCCATAAATAACTACCTCGATAGTCATGATGATGGTCTTGTGGAGAAGACTCGACTCTTCCAAAGGTCCCTTTGTCCGGCCTAGGATAGACCTCACCGGATAAATGCTAACGAAAGCTCTTCCACTAACCTTGTTCTAAATAGAGCCCGATGTAGAGTTATAGAACCTCTCCAAATCCCTTGCCAATACCTCTCAAAACCCTAGTCGCCACCATCTCTCAAGTTGGGGAAAAGATGGAGAAAAGAATTCTGAAATCAGGGCTGAAATCGGTCTTACAAGGGGCTGGAATCGGGCATCCACACACCCATGTGGATTCTCCACACAGGCCTGTGGAAATTCCACATGCCCGTGTAGATTCTCTGAACTTCACTTTTTCGGCCGACTGTGAACATAACCTACTACAGTAGCGACCCGAAACACTCTCGAATGCATGTGACATGTCCGTATATGTGTGTAAACTGCAAGTGCACGGGTGTCGAAGTAATAATCCCAGATGAATGGGTATCGTATCCACAGAGAGTAGGGAATAAAGACACTTAAGTTATTTCTTAACTAATGTGGAAGATGAATAGTGATACGTGTGACAGGATTCAATTCTCAAAAGTAAAAACAACAAGAAAGAGAGCACAAGTAAAAGAGAAGGTAAAGGAGAAGGTAAGGCAATCGATCAAGTGCAAGAAACCTCTATTATGCTTCCTAATTAATGCAATAGTGAGTTGTGGAAATCCTTAATTGCATATTCCCAAATCTAAGGTCAACTACGCCTAACTCTATACATGTCCCGGAGGAGAAATCGAACAATCTCAACACCTCCCACTCGCATAGAATTGCAATGAGCTCTAGGGATTCCAAATAATAAACCCTATTCCTATGTATAGACATAACCCTTTGGTCCTGGTGAAAGATCCCTAGCCACAATTAAGCCTTAGATGCTAAACTCACTTCAATGCTTCACTCTGTTGCACTCGCAACTAAGCCCAAGTGGAAGGTCATCCCTTAGCCCATTCACTCTACTATGGCCGCAAAGAACTCTTGGAATGTGGAGGTAGGATAGATAACACCGCAAGAGAAATGAGATGCTCCGCTACCTCTCGACTCACCCTCTCAACCCTCTCCAATCTAGCTTTGTCTAACTGTCATGGTGTGTCACTTACTCACAAGAGTTACCAAGAAGAACTCTCAACTTTAGTGTCACTCTAGGGAGTATTTATACAATCAAACATACAAGATTATAACTCATAATAAACATCAATTAATTGAAAGCATAATAAAGAGATTCAATGAAATGAAATCATCCTAGGGTTCAGAAATACCCAAGTACCCACTAGGGGTTTAGCTCTCCATGGAGCTAGATACAATCAATGAAATTGAATGTAAAAACAAAGCATCCATAGAAAACCCCCTCTTTAGTCATGGTGATGGTCTTGTGGAGAGTCCTCTACTCGTCACAAGGGTCCCTTTGTCCGGCCTATGATACACCTCGCCGGATCGGTGCCGACCAAAGCTCTCCCACTAACCTTTTTCCAAATGGCGCGCAATGTCAGAGCCGTGGAACCTCTCCAAAGCCCTAGCCAGTACCTCTCAAAACCCTAGCCGCAGTCCTCTCTCAAGTTAGGGAAAAGATGGAGAAAAAAATGCTAAAATCGGGGCTGAAATCAGCTTTTAAAGGGCTGGAATCGAGAATCCACACGCCCGTGCGAGCACCCCTGTGGATTTTTCACACGGCCATGTGGAATTTCCACACGCCCATGTGGATTCTTTGTTTTCTGTTTTCTCAGCCGGCTGTAAACAGTGCTGGTACAGTATTCTTGCTACAGTGTCGGTCCGAAATACTCCCGAATCCATGCTTTCATCGAGGTAACGCAAACGGGCACACGTTTACGTCTTGGATCGCTTTGCTTCTTCAATAACGAACATGTTGGTGGAGATCATGTTCTATATTTACAAGTTGTAATGCTTGAATGTGACTGCCCTTGTGCCCCTCCAAATAGTTGTGCTAACTCAAATACGAGGAGGTTGGCACACATTCCCGCATCTCAAACCTGACCTATGTCTTCGTGTTTGAACCATAGCAAGATTTCCCCCAAATTGGTCCATTAGGACCCACATTGGCTTCTTTCTCTCATAATCAGTCTCACAACCCTACCTGCATGAAAGTAACATAAATACACACATATTAGCATTAAAACCTGAGAAAAGTAATGCTTAATACAAAGAAAGAACACTTCGTATTCTTATCGCATAAGCACTTATCAAACTCACCCACACTTAAGCTTTTACTTGTCCTCAATCAAAAATTAAAACATCAAAGCATAGACGAAGGAAATATTGGATGTGCTTGGCCTTAGGTTCACCAAAGCATACAAAGAGAGCATTCTCAAAGTAAGTGAAATTTAAGCACTAAATACGAAAAATGAATGTTCAAGCTAAAAACATAAATCAAAAAGGACGGCAAACCCAAAATCGTGTAAGTGTGTGCTCTCACTCAAGTCAACCAAAAGTATACTACTCAAAGCTTTACATAGAAGGGACTCATTTATCTACAAAAGGTGACAAAAATTCAAAAAGGGTAGTAGCTTCACACATCCTCTAAGGTAGCCCTTTCCAAAGTGGCCGCTAAGGTGGCTTTCACACTTCCAAGGTTGTAGCTCTTTCTACCGGGGTGGTAGCTTTCACACATCTCATGAGATAGCTCTTTCTCTCATTAGGGCATAACTAGTATCTGACTTATGCGAGTAGCTTCATACATCATAGGTGGTAGCTCTTTCCACCCAACATGCACAACTAAACAACAAAAATATTTTGTTCTTTCTTTTCAATTTTCCATTTTTTTTCATAATTAACACAAGAAACAACTAAAACTAGTCCCTTATACATCAAACATGAGTTTCCAAAAGGGTTCAAAGAGTGAGTAGTGCAACAAATGTCAATCGGGCAAAAATTTCTGGAAATTCAAGCAAAAACTAGAGCATGAAAACATTCAATGTTAAAAATTCTCATAAACTCAAGAATATAATCAATGCAACTAAGGTGAACCGCCATTGCCTATGTGAGCATGTATATCAACCAAAACTAGTATAAAAGAGATGCGTGCACTATGAAACTCCCCCCCCCCACACTTAAGTTGTACATTGTCCCCAATGTACACATGCAAGCTCATTCATAATGTAAATCAGTTAAATTCAGATATGGGAGAGGCAATCAAAACGATACTCGCCTGACTCCTAGTGTTGCATTTCATGGAGCTAAGTCCTTGGGAGTGTTGTTCCAATGTGTTATAAAACTCACACGGCCAAGTGCCGAAACACCTTGTGCGTGCCCATGACAAAGTCTCAATTCCCATTATGACAAGACCATCTGCACGCATACACGAGGGGGTTTAGTGAAGCTCAATAAAAACAAACATAACTTGAGTATATAAAAGATAAGATAATGAATACAACGCGAGATACAAAATGAAAATAAACTCAGAAGGAAAGTCCTATCTGAGTATACAAGTCCAAAATAAAAT
Source organism: Dioscorea cayenensis subsp. rotundata (assembly GCF_009730915.1). Taxonomy (NCBI): domain Eukaryota; kingdom Viridiplantae; phylum Streptophyta; class Magnoliopsida; order Dioscoreales; family Dioscoreaceae; genus Dioscorea; species Dioscorea cayenensis. The sequence continues at coordinate 108,863 of NW_024086660.1, forward strand.
ACAGAAGTAAAAGATGAGAAAAATAAAATCAAGTATCGATGTCGCGCTCTGGCTCTGCTGCTATTACTAGTGATGAAGTACATGGTGGGTCCTCTGGTGCCATAATAGGGGATGTAGGTGCCAAAGAAGCCGAGGGGGCCTTAGGAGTCCTCGACCGTAGGGCAAATGACAAGCAGACGTCTAGCTCTAAGATCTACTATAATGTGTCAAAACGTGCTATGAACTCCATATACTGTGCGGCCTGTACAGCTCTAATATCAGCAATCTCTGCTCGGGCCTCTACTACCTCTGTCTGTATCACCCCCACAGTGCTCTCGAGCCTCTCAAAGTGATCCCGGGCTCAAGATGGAGAAAACATACGCAGGGGGGCTGGGTCCTCTATCACCGTAGGTGCCTCGGTCTCCATAGGTGCTGACTGAGGTTCGAGGGTAGGCTGGGAAGCCTTGGCATCATCTCCCTCCTTCTCAGCTATCTCTGGCACTTGTAGAACCAGAGCATAAACACCCATCTGAACCCTACGGACCATGCCCATCAATCTCATCGTCTACAGGCTCAGGGGCGCAGGTTTACTCATCTTCTCGGCCCCGCGAATCGCGCCCAAGAGACACATACCTAGAGCTAATCTCGTAAAGTATGGACCTGAGAAGATTACGCCCAATCTGGCATACTAGCGTAGATGTCGAATGTACTCAGCGATGATGTGCCCTAGATGGATCGGTATGCGCTGCATCATCGAATATAAGTACAGAAGCTACTGCCAGCTCAGAATAATAGTGCTATCACCACAGCCATTCACTGACCTGCTCATGATGGCATGTAGATATCAGTACGTAGGTCAGGAAAGGCACGTGGCCTTGGACACCCTAGGCTCATACTGGCCCTGACCACATAATGCTCTGTATGCTTTCTGTGGGGTCAGGGCTCCAAGATAATAGGTCAGTAACTGAGAGTACTCCTCAAAGTTTGTAAATGCCTCCTCGTACAAGCCGAGCTGAACTAAAAACTTAGTGATACTCAGACTATAGTGATATTCAAATGCTCTGAACTAAACAGTGTCGAGGTATCCGAATCTCACATAGGATCTGTTGAACTTGAATGACGGCAGAACCTCCAGTGTAAGCTCCCGGATGGCTAGCTCTCTAATCAGCAATAACTGCCTCCAACCACCGACTGAAACGAGAGCCTCGATCTCATCAACGAAATCATCACCTTGCTGTAATTCTCTCAATATACTCATGTCCAAGAACCGAGTCTGTTTGAACCGAATTCTCGACAGATATTCAAAACGAGCCTGATGCTCGAGCATAGTGAATCTCATGCTCTCAAACTCAGGAGATGACTCTCGCGGTTGCTTATTAGCTTGCTACTTTGACCTGGGTGCTATAGTCTACAAAAATTGAAAGATAATTGATCAAACAAGTTAATTAAACATAGCTGCCGGATCCACGGGCCGTGAACAAATGCACGACCAAGCTTCAAACTCCACAAATGCACCATTACAATGCTTTTACTTCGTTCTAAATATAAATAATCATTTGAATTGAAGAAACGAAGCATTATTGACTAGTTTCATCGATGAAAATCATGAATTTGTGAAAGAAATCAAAGATAGCGCTTATTGTCTAGTTGAGATGAAAAAGCTTTGAAAACGGCCAGAAAACGAAGAAAAATCCATCCAAATTGGCGATATGAGGTGAGGAAATAATGTAGAAGTGCCCTCAGACAACTAGAGGATATTAGGTTGAAGAGAAATGATAATCCTTTTAAAAGGACTCATGCCTCTTGGAGTTCTATACATGTACACGGGTGTGCGGAAATTACACACGCCCGTGTACCTCCACAGGAATGCTTCACAGGGGTAGGTGCACGCACCTGTGTGTTCTCGGGGAAACACTCACTGCCTCTGAAAGCAAATACATGGGCGTGTGAGAAATACCCATGCATGTGCGCCCGACCAACAAGGGCAGCTGCACGCCCCTGTGGCTGCTCTGGACATCGAAAAAAAATTGCTAAGTGTTCTGCATGCCCGTGCGGAAGTTCCGCATAGGCGTGGGCATTCATAAGCCCAACTCAGAGGGGCAAGCACACGCCCCTGTGACTTCTTGGGATGAAGAAAGCTCCTCTGCAGAGATTCGCACAGGCGTGCGGAAATTACCCATGCCTGTGCAATTTTAACAAGGCCACCCACAGGGCCGAGTCCACGCCCCTGTGTGCTTTCGGAAAAGTCTGGCAATCTCTGCAGGACTTCATACGCCCATACGAAAATTACCCACGGGCGTGCGAGGATTGCATGGTCATTCACAGGGGTGAGTCCACGCCCCTGTGCCTTCTTTGGATGAGCTCGCAATATAAAACCACAGGCGTGTGTTAATGCCACACGCCCGTGTGTTTTCTCTACATTCCTCAAAAAATTCTACAGGCTCTGTAGATAAGTTCTGAACATGTTTACACACTCAAAGCCTGCCCTAGTCTGCAAATTTTACCAGTGAAAAATATGAGAAATATCTCAAACGACCCAACTTCGCCGAATTCACATGAAAACACACGATGAACTTGAAAACCCACGATAAAATCGCAGCACAAGTTTATGACAATCAAGACACCCACACTCAACACTTTATTAATGCACACACTAAACTACTAAACTACAAAAACAGTAAACACTTGGGTTGCCTCCCAAGAAGCGCTTGTTTAACGTCACTTAGCTTGACGTACCTTGTCTTACCTCAAAGAGGTTTATGAAGGAAAAGTACTTCCTTGTCGTCATTACCAACCTCTCCTCCGTAATATGGTTTCAGCATGTATCCATTCTCCTTATGTGTACCCTTCTCCGGATGAGTGATCTCAACAACTCCATGAGGTGAAACTTCGGTTACCTATAAGGACCAAACCATCTAGACTTCAGCTTTCCCCGGAATAACCGTAAACAAGAACTGAATAGTAACACTTGATCACTCACTCTGAACTCTTTCGAATTCTTGATATGCTTGTCATGCCATTCGAATTCTTTCCTTATAAATCCTAGCATTCTAATATGCTTTGATTCGCCATTCATCTAGTTCGTTGAGATGTAACATTCTTTGTTCCCCCGACTTGCTCAAATCAAAATTTATAGTTTTGATTGCCCAATATGCTTTATGCTCTAAATGACAGGATTTTCCGTACACCAAATTATAGGGAGTAGTCCCTATCGGGGTTTTGTACACTGTTCTATCAGCCAAAAGTGTGTCATCTAACCGTTGAGACCAATCCCGCTTCCCTTGTTCCACGGACTTAGTTAAAATCCTCTTGAGCTCCCTATTTATAACTTCCACTTGTCCACTCATTTGCGAGTGATAGTGGGTAGCGAGACGATGATGTACACTATAGTGCTTCAACACTTTCTCAAGTTGTGTGTTACAAAAATGGGTTCCTTGATCGCTAATGATGATTCATGGAGTCCCAAATCTATTGAAGAGCCTCTTTAGAAATTTCACCACAGTTCTTGCATCATCAGTTGGAAGAGCTTGAGCCACCACCCATTTAGAAACGTAGTCAACTACTGATAAACACATAAATTTACATATTTTATATGTATTAATCTTGTATTATTTGTGTATATTTTACTGAATTGATGACCGTTTAAGTCTACATTGGTTATTTCGGTGTTGCATATCCTAAAAGAGCCGAACAAAGCTCCAAAATGCAAATTGGACAAATTGGACACCAAAAATGGCATTCTTGGGGTATCGACACTATAGCATGTACTGTAGCGGAGTCACTATTCGTGCTACTGGGCATTCGGCTGTGAGCTTCACGCGGTCCATGCACCTGCATGATTGCCCGTGAGGTTTGCTGGAAATTCACAACTCTCAGTACTTTAGGAAAACATTGTAGCATAAACACTATAGCAAAACACTGTAGCTGAGTACTGTAGTACTGACACCTTTTTTGGGCAAAATGGCAGTGAGCTTCACGGGCTCCATGCGCCCGTATGGACCTGACGGGGTATATATTGGACTGAATTTCTAGGGTAAAAGGGAGGACGTTTTTGGATAAAGCTTTTTGGGGAGTTCTTAGAATTGAGTTTCAAAAGTTGAGGGGAGGCAAGATCACACATTTTGGAGAAGGGGAATCAAAGGGAGAAGTGATTGCTTCCCCGCAAGTGTACGGGATCACCAAGTAAAACCTCGTGTGAAGACACGAGGATCGTATTCCACAGGGCTAAGGATCTCCTATTACTCCTTCTTGAGCTATTATCTAGCCTAAGATCTCAAGTGATGGATTTTACTCTAATAAATGTAATTAAAGCTAAAACGATATTTGCCAACAAATTAGACAGAACAAGCAATGAGCAGGTAAGAGAATCAATGAAATTCAAAGGCCTATGGATGTGGATCCCCTTGAGGGGTTATCATGCAACATGGATGATGATCTAAAGATGCAAGGGTAAAATGGACCATGAGATTCCAAGATTAGAACAACCCCAATTTCTCGGTGATTGAACCCTAATCCCATACGAACATAGATAGGAATTTCTCCCAAATCTATATCCCTACGATTGCATTAAGTACGAGAAAATCTCACTTAGGAGTAAACCTACTCTTCTACGGATTAAACCTACATGGAGGGCTACCAAACACCCGATTTCTCGCCGTATTGATACAAGTATCCCCTTCTAATCCACTCATGATATAATACATGCGAGCAAGTCACATCTACATGCATCACTCATAAAAGAGCTACGGATTTCTCCTTCGTGTAGCACTTAGCATGAAAACAATGGATTAAATCTCAAAATTACCCAAACATGGAATTAACAAGTTATCATCCAACATACATGATAAAATGCCCCCAAGGTTCACCGACACCCGGTGGCCTTGGGGTTCTAGTGTGTCATCATCCCATAACAAGCAATACAAACAAGCAAAACATGAAACAAAAGCATAAATGACACTCCCTAGATGAAATGGTAGAGGAGGAGGTGAAGAATATGCCGAATGACGCTTTCCCCCCCAAAGGAGTGCCCAATGACGCTTCCTCTAGCCGCGGGTCTCCTTCCTTCAAATCGTGGTAGATCTCACCTTGAATGAAGTTGCCTTCTTGCCTTGAGAGTCTTGGACCATGGGCTTGGATGATCTTGTAGCTTCCTTGCCCTTCTTCTCATCCCCAAGGTCGCCACAATCCTCTCAAGTGTCTCCCAAAATATGCCCAGCAAAAAGTCTAGTCAAAAAGTCCCTTTTTTGCCCTAAAAGTCAGTATATATACCGCCCGGGTCATACGGGTCGTATGGGGGTCATATAGCACTCAAATACCCTAGATTCGCGTTCCATACATGCTGCATATGGCCTATATACAGCGCCATTTACTGGGTAGTATGGAAATTTGGGAAGACACTCTGAATCATTCCGCTGCTATAGTTCATATTGCCCTCATACTGGGTAGTATGGGGGTAGTATGAAATTCCTGTTTTCTTCTCTTTTCGCCCAAATGATATCTTCTTGTTCTCCATGGCTTCCTTATGCCCTACAAAGCAAATAGTAGATGATTAAGCATAAAACGGGCATCAAACCTCACAAAATACATGCAAAGTGAATACTATATATATATGAAAACACCTGTATTTGGACACTTATCAAGAAGCTTGGTTTGGCTAGATCTTCATCAATCTCTTCTTTGGAAGCTTGTAGATGACGAGGGAAGCCGCCCCGATCGCGGCGTCCGTGGAAGCTTTACATCTAACTTGGCTTGTCATCTCACTTGTATTGTTGAGGGAGTGTTCTTATGCCATTTGTAGTTGTTTTCATGGACCTATTCTTTGTATTTGTTTGCATGGACTAGTAGACCCCAAGGTCACCTGATGCCGGTGAACCTTGGGGTGAACTTGTGCATTTGGATTTTCTAAATTTATCTATTGCAATTGTTGTGTGTTTCTGATTCATTCTTGGTGCATTTGATGTGTTGCTTACATGAGAACTCTGTAAACCAACTCCTAGGTTGTACTTGGTAGCGTTACCATCACCCTTGTACTAGACACACCAAATTTGGAAGGGATTCATGTATGAATACGCCGTGACCATCGGGTATTTTATATCCCTCCAACATTAAGGCTAAACCAAGTTGTGTTCCGGATCTAATTAGAGATTTCACCCTTGTTAATGCAATCGTATAAGGATTTGATCGGAAGAAATTCCATATCAATACTTATACCGGATTAGGGGTCAATTGCCGTGACCATCGGGTTGATCAAATTTAGGAAATCTCTAGGTCCAAACCTTTGATTGTATGACATTCTTAGCATCATTTACATTTCAGTAGCCGCTATGGAATCCGCATCCGTGACCATTTCATTCCCTTGATTTTACAAAGTTTGCCTTGTTTTAGACTCCACTTGTAGTTCTTTCATTTTCATTAATAGATTAGAGAACCCCTTCGAATCTTTCGGCAAGACAATATGCGAAGAGGAAGTAAGGGTAGATCCTTGGGCCAAGGGGATATGACCCTCTCGTGCTCGCACGAGAGGTATTACTTGATGAACTGTGCGCTTGCGGATCATGCATCAAGTTTTTGGCGCCGTTACCGGGGACCCAAAAGGAATACTTGGAAAACTTAAAGCTTATTGATTTAGCCATTGTTTCTTTTATTTTGTACATTTGCTTCTTTTTATTTCTTTTTGCATATATATTTCCATTTACTTGCCTTTATTTTGTTTTACTATCTTCCTCTTATATCATGATCATTGACTCTCAATACTGTGCAAGGTACCATCTTATGACATGCGCCAATCAAACAAATCTGGTAGAACCTGTCAACGAGATCGAGAGAACCTTGCATCAAAGATTGAGAGAGGTGGCTGAGAGTTTAGAACAACAAGGAACACAAGTTGAGATTAGTGAACCTTCAATCATGGTAGAACCAAGGCGAACCTTGTCTGATTATGAAAGGCCTAAGTTTACTAGTGAGGAATTTAGTGTGCATGCTTCCAGCGTGCCAGCTAATAACTTTTAAATCAGAGCAAGCACAATTGGGATGGTCCAAAATTCAGTACAATTTGATGGGAAGCTGATGAAGGCCCGCATGCTCATTTGTCTCGCCTCCACCAAATTTGTTCCACCTTCAAGATTAACTGAGTGTCTGATGATGTGATAAGATTGAGATTATTCCCTTTCAGTCTAAGGGGCGTAGCACATAGATGGCTCACTTCATTGGCTCCGGTATCGATCATCACTTGGAAGGAAATGGTGGACAAATTTCTTGCTAGGTATTTCCCACCAAGCGAAGCTGTTAGATTGAGGCAAGAAATTTCTGCATTGCGGGAAGGGGACTCCGAGACACTTTTCGAAGCACATGACAGATTCGAGGATCTCCTACGCAAGTGCCCCCATCATGGCTACTCCTCGTGGATGAGGATCCAGATGTTTTGCAATGGCCTGAATTATGCAACTAGACAACTCATCGATGCTGCAGCAGGAGGGTCATTGAGTTATAAAATCCCTGAAGATGCTGAAATTTTGATTGAAAACATGGCAAATAATGAGTGCCATTGTTCTACTAGAAAGAAACCCCCTAGGGCAGGTGAAATTTATGAGATAAATGACAACACTGCGCTAGCCGCCAAGGTGGAGGCCCTAACAAAGAGATTTTACCAGTTTGTGTTGGGTACAAGCTCAAATTCTGGAGCAGTTTTGTCTTGCGAGACCTGTTGGACGGGGCATGCTACTATTTAGTGTCCAATCTCAATAGCCTCAGATGCCCCAGTCGAGACAGTTAATTATATTGGGGGAGGTCCCAGAGGTCCTGTGAATCCCTATGGAAACACCTATAATCAGGGGTGGAGGAATCACCCAAATTTTGCATAGTGTCAAGAGCGGTAACATTGGCCCCCGCAGCCACAGGGACCTCCACATCAACCTCCTCAGCAGCCCGAGAAGAAGTTTAGCACTGAAGATGTGTTAGTGAGGTTTATGATCAGTAGCTAGACAAAATTTGTGAACATCAACAATCAATTCGCTGAAGTGAACACTGTTTTGAGGAATATTCAGGCCTCCATTCAATCACTGGAAAACCAGGTGGCACAGCTTGCTAGGGAAAATTCGGAGCGCTCACCGGGTAGCTTACCTAGTAACACTGAAAATAATCCGAGGAAGCATTTGAAAGCCATCACGCTCAACAGCGGAAAACAGGTTGAAGCATGACCTGAGGAGGGCTCAAGCACTAAACATGATGGGGTAGCCATACAGGAAGACCCTAAGCCATCTGAGAGTGATGTTGAAGGAAGAAAGGGAAAACAAGATGAAGAAATTGATAAGTTCTTGTGCGATAAGAATACGAAGTGTTGAGCATTATTTTTCTCCGGTTTTAACGCTAATATGTGTGTAGTTATGTTAGTTTCATGCAGGTAGGGTTGTGAGGCCGAATATGAAAGAAAGAAGCCAATGTGGGTCGTAAATGCACCAATTTGTAGGAAATATTGCTAAGGTTCAAACGCGAAGACATAGGTCGTGTTCAAGATGCGGGAATGTGTGCCAACCTCCTTGTATTCAAGTTAGTATAACTCTTTGGAGGGGCACAAAGGCAGTCACATTCAAGCATTCGACTTGTGCATATAGAACAAGATCTCCACCAACATGTCCGTTTTTGAAGAAGCAAATCGATCCACGACATAAACGTGTGCCCGTTTGCGTTACCTCGATAAGAGCATGGATTCAGGAGTATTTCGGGCCGGTATTGTAGTAGGGTACTAAAGAAAAACTGTAGTAAGAATACTGTATCAGCACTATTTACAGCTGGTCGAGAAAATAGGAAAACAAAGAATCCACACAAGTGTGGGGAATTTCCACACACCCGTGTGAAAAATCCACAGGGGCGCTCACACGGGCGTGTGGATTCCCGATTCCAGCCCTTTAAAAGCCGATTTCAGCCCCGATTTCAGTATTCTTTTCTCCATCTTTTCCCCAACTTAAGAGAGGGCTGTGGCTAAGGTTTTGAGAGGTATTGGCTAGGGCTTTGGAGAGGTTCTATGGCTCTGACATCGCGCACCGTTTGGAAGAAGGTTAGTGGGAGAGCTTTCATTGGCACCGATCCAGCGAGGTGTATCCTAGGCTTGACAAAGGGACCCTTGCGACAAGTGGAGGACTCTCCACAAGACCATTGCCAAGATTAACGAGGGGGTTTACTATGGATGTTTTATTTTTACATTTGATTTCATTGATTGCATCTAGCTCCATGGAGAGCTAAACCCCTACTGGGTACTTGGGTATTTGTGAACCCTAGGATGTATTCGTTTCATTGAATCTCTTTATTATGCTTTCCATTAATTGATGATTATTGTGAGTTCCAATATTATATGCTTGATTGTATGAATACTGCCCTAGAGTGACACTAGGGTTGAGAGTTCTTCTTGTTAACTTTTGTGAGTGAGTGACACACCATGAGAGGTAGACAAAGCTGGATTGGAGAAGGTTGAGAGCGTGAGTCGAGAGGTAGCGGAGTGTCCCCTTTCTCCTCCGGAATGATCTATCCTACCTCCACATTCCAAGAGTTCTTTGCGGCCATAATAAAGTGAATAGGCTAAGGGATGACCTTTCGCTGGGGCTTAGTTGCTAGTGCAACGGAGTGAAGCGATGAAGTGATTTTAGCATCTATGGCTTAATTGTAGCTAGGGATCTTTCACCTGGACCAAAGGGCTAGGTCTATACATAGGAATAGGGTTTATCATTTGGAATCCCTAGAGCTCATTGCAATTCTATATGAGTATGCGGTGTTGAGATTTTTCGATTTCTCCTCCGAGGCATGTATAGAGTTAGGCATGGTTAACCTTAGATTTACGACTATGCAATTAAGGATTTCCACGGCTCACTATTGCATTAATTAGGAAGCATAGTAGAGGTTTCTTACACTTTAAATGATTGTCCTAGGCAGAACTATACCCGGGTACCCAATCTTTATCGATTGCCTTACCTTCTCCTTTACCTGTGCTCTCTTTCCTTATGTTTTTACTCTTGAGAATTGAATCTTGTCACACATATCACTATTCATCTTCCACATTAGTTAAGAAACAATTTAAGTGTCTTTATTCATTACTCTATATGTATATGATACCCACTCATCTCGGATTATTACTTCAACACCCGTGCACTTGCAGTGTGCACGCATATTAGGATGTGTCAGAAACCCTTCAACTACCAACACCAAAGGTACCTGAGTACAAGCCGGCCATCCCCTATCTGGCCAAGTTGAAGCAAGATAAAGAGGAGGCTCAATTCAAGAAATTCCTCAATGTATTCAAGCAGTTACCCATAAATACCCCTCTTATTGATGCGTTGACTCAAATGCCCAAGTATGCAAAGTTTATAAAAGACCTGCTGACTAACAATAGAAAATTGGAGGAATTAGAAACAATTGCATTACCACAGAACTGCTCTTTGAAGATACAGAGGAAGCTCCTTAATAAGTTGAATGACCCCTGGAGTTTCATTATTCCATGTGTGATTGGGAAAGGTATGCAAGAAAAGGCCTTGGAAGATTCTGGGGCCAGTATCAATGTAATGCCCTACAAGCTATTTTTGAAGCTGGGATTGGAAGACATGAGGCCCACAAGGATGACAATAAAACTTGAAGACTGGTCTATAAAGAAACCCCGTGGTGTTAGTGAGGATGTGCTAGTTAGAGTTGACAAGCTCATTATCCCGGTGGATTTTGTGATTATTGATGTGGATGATGATGTTAAAGTCCCATTGATCCTCGGGCGACCATTTCTTAACACCATCGGAGCGCTCATTGATCCCCGTGGCTATGAAACACACCTTGGACCATGATGATCCCCTCTGTTTTACTGATGAAACTGATATGATTATTATTGATTGTGTGCAGGAGGTCTTGCCGATTAACCCCTCGGATGAATTCTTGGAAAGAATGGATAGCGATGAGTGCAAGGAGAACAACCCATCTTCCACACAAGTAAAGCATGTAGGCTATATGGGGACATTTCTGTGGCTGAATAATAAAAAGAAATCAACCACAAGGAAAATTTGGTGGAAGAGGCACATGAAACCGAAATTTGGGATGAATTGCAAACTATCACCACCACGGGAAATCGATCGACTATTCTTCAATGGGAAGGGTAAATTCCGTATATTTTCATGCCTCTCAATGAGTTTCCCATCTTGGAGAACTTCTCTTGGACTTGGAGGTAAGTCCCCACCATTTGATCCACCATGAGGTAAGAATGAAGGTACATCGAGCTAATGATGTTAAACAAGCGCTTCTTCGGAGGCAACCCAAGCCTTTAAATTCCTCATCATTAAATTTTCATATTTCTTTAAGTTGCTTATTTTCTTTGTTGTAAATGAATGCTTATGTTTGTGAGTTTCTCGTATTTTTGTTTTGTGCTCAACTCATGCTTAGGCTTGCTCACTTACCTTTGGCCTTGAATAAGTATTGTTTAGTTGAGTTTCATTGTTATTTGGGCATTTAAGAGGTTGTAATTCATATTTTATTGAGTTTGCAAGAGGAACCATGCTAATTTTTCGATTTTCCAGGTCCATACAGACTGTATACGGCCTGTATGGACACTTGTGGCATGTTCCAGAACCTTGCGGGTGTCATTGCGGCCACAAGAGGAGAAGAGGACCATAGCGCAGTGGGCTGAGGGTCTCACGGGCGCCATGCCCCCGCGAGACCACACGTGAGCCTCCCGGCCTTGCGCGGCCAAAAACTCTCACAGGTGCCATGCACCTGCATGGCACCCGCATAGGCTGGGCAGCCCATTAAAGTGGTGTTCTTCCCCTTTCTCTCTCTACTCCAACCTCCATCTTCTCCTCTTTGTTTTCTCTCATTTCTCTTTCTCTCTACCTCATTTCTCCACCTTTTTTCTTGTCTTTTCTTCTCTAATCTCCTCTCCTCCATCTTGCAAACTCAATCTTGGGATTTAATTGAAGTTTTACCATCTTTTTCGCCGGATCTCTCCACTCTAAGCTTTCAAGCCCTAATTCAGGGTTTTTCTAAAAACTTGGGTTTTGTTGTGTTTTTATTTTATCCGTGAAGTATGAATGACATGATTGATTGTTGTGATGTGGTGTGTGCTTAATTCCTTGAGTTTTTCCTTCATTTGTAAATTTTGGGAAGCTCCATGTCTAGGGAGAAACTCTTGCAAAACATTTTTCACGAGTTACTGTAGCAAATGCTGAATTTTCATTCTTCACATTGAAAATGTTGTGCATTCAAATTTTTCTTAATTCTATGATGATATGGATATCTCCTATGATTGTACTCATGAAAATATTGGTTTGATCTTGTGCTTTTGTGGTATAGGAATGCCGGTCAAGCGAGTTTTATCAAAGCGGCCAAGACACGATGCGGCACCTAGTGGAAAGCCATCCTTAGCCTTACCACAACATAGGGCACGCTAAAATCTCTTGAAGTCCAAGCCTTTTGGTATTATCGGGACAATTAAACGCAATGACCTCGAAGTTCTAGGATTGGCTGAGACCGTGTCCAAATTAATCAATCATGATGGTTGGGACATAATTTTCTCAATTAATGATCCGGCTTACCCTAAGCTCACCTTGGAGGTCCTAAGCACAATCGAATTAGTAAGACCAGCCGGGATAAGTTTCCAAGTCTTTGGGATGATGCGCACCATTAGTGACACACAATTGGGTTGCTTCTTAGGCTTGTATGATGAGGGATTCGTGAACACACCCACATTTCATCATCTTCCTACAGATTTTTCGGCCACCATGACACACACACGGTTTTGGAATATAATCGCTGGCCGGTGCACGAATGAGTCAAGGAAAGCATCTCGTCTTAACAATCCCGCACATCGATATGTTCATGCACTCTTAAGTAGAAGTATTGGCGGCCGGGGTGATAGCACTGGGATAATCACATGCTCTGACTTACTCATGCTATACAGTATCATTGAGCGTTACCCGATCCACCTTGGTCACCTCTTTGCCGAGTTGTTTGTTCATCAGGGTACTTACACACGCCTTGGATCTATTTTCGCTAAACCGTATATTACACGTATGATTTGAGGTATGGGTTTGATCGAGCACACCCGGGACATGCACATTGTTGGTGGGATTTTCACCCTTGGGGATGGCTACTATATTTTCCATGCGGATGGTGGAGAAATGTGGTGACACATATGCCATTATCTAGTACTCAGTCACAGGTGAGCGCATCACTACTTCTCCACCATAGTCCGTTATCCGGTACTCAGTCAAATGGGGCAGTCTCTTTACCCATCCCTTTCATGCTTCATTTAATTATTATGAATTCTACACCATGTTCTGCTGATTAGTGCACATTGAGGGCAATGTACGATTCTAGGTGTGGGGATCTGCTATTTGCCTGCTTACTTCACCAGTGATAGCTAAGATTTATTATTAAGAACCTCCTGGCTTGAATGAATGATAGTAATGAGTTGTAGTGTTATTTGCGCTTTAAGGAAGTCATGTTTTCTCTCTAGTGCTTTCTTCACAACTTTGACACAGTACTTCTACCTTGTTTGCCCCAGCTAACCCACTTCTTTGATACAAAGTGTTAGAGTGGTAAATTTATCCCTCAATGGCCTTTTAAGAGCTTTTAATTCTTTTGTTCATTTTGCTTTATCCATTAGTGAAGTTTTGAATGAAGGTACTCCGGAGACATGTATATATTTGTTATCTTAAAAAAATGGAAAAATGAAAAAATGAGTCTATGTAAGTATTCCTATTCTAATTTAGTATGAATGCGTCTATGTAGATTGTAATCGAGTAAGTGGGGTGGCTCTTGTGCCTAATCAGCATGTGCATCCCTATGAAAGATTATAATATATTTTGTGCAATCTACGTTAGGCGGACTCGAAAAAAAAAATGCTTTGCAACCTATCATGTATTCACTTAGAAGCTAAAGTATTCACTGTGAACCAAAAGACTCTTGACTTGCCATTGAGGGTGTCTTTAACATTTCTAACACCGGTAGTTATTAAATGTGGCATGAATAGGGAGAGTGAGGGATGAAGTATACACACACTCACGAGGAAAAGCACTCTAGAGGAATAATGACTATTTCTACTGAGTTGGTTATTGTGCAACTCATTTTCTTGATTTCATCTCATTTATGCTTGTGGGGTTCTTTGCTGTTTGAGCTTGAAGTCGTACATTTAGTCGTTTATCTTCCTACCCCTATTCTTTCATGTGTGTTTGCTTGGGGACAAGCAAACGCCTAGGTGTGGGGATGTTTGATAAACACCTAAATGTACATATTTTATATCTATTAATCTTGTATTATTTGTGTATATTTTAATGAATTGATGCCTGTTTAAGTCTAAATTTGCTATTTCGGTGTTGTAGATCCTAAAAGAGTTGAACGAAGCTCAAAAGTGTAAATTGGGCAAATTCGCAACCAAAAACGGCATTTTTAGTGTTTCAGCACTGTAGGAGGCACTGTAGCAGAGTAACTATTCGTGTTGCGGGGCATCCAGCTGTAAGCTTCATGGGGTCCATGTCCCGCATGAGTGGCCGTGAGGTTTGCTAGAAATTCACAACTCTCAGTACTGTTGCATCGACACCTTTTCTGGGCAAAATGGCAGTGAGCTTCACCGGCTCCATGCACCCGCATGGAGCCTGTATGGACTTGACAGGGTATATATTCGACTGAACTTCAAGGGCAAAAGGGAGGACATTTTTGGAGAAAGCTTTTGTTGAGTTCTTGGAGCCAATTTCCACCAGTTCAGGGGAGGCAAGATCACACGTTTCGGAGAAGGGGAATCAAAGGAAGAAGCTTGGTTTGGCTAGATCTTCATCGATCTCTTCTTTGGGAGCTTGTAGACGACGAGGGAAGCCGCCCTGATCGCGGCATCCGTGGAAGCTTTCCATCTAATTTGGCTTGTCATCCCACTTCTATTGTTGAGGGAGTTTTCTTATGCCATTTGTAGTTGTTTTCATGGACCTATTGTTTGTATTTGTTTGCATGGACTAGTAGACCCCAAGGTCACCAGATGCTGGTGAACCTTGGGGTGAACTTGTGTATTTGGATGTTCTAATTTTGTCTATTGCAATTGTTGTGTGTTTGTGATTCATTCTTGGTGCATTTGATGTGTTGCTTGCATGAGAACTCTGTAAACCAACTCCTAGGTTGTACTTGGTAGCGTGACCATCGCTCTTGTACTAGACACACCAATTTTTGAAGGGATTCATGTACGAATACGCCGTGACCCTCGGGTATTTTGTACCCCTTCATGTTTAGGGCTAGACCAAGTTGTCTTCCGGCTCTAATTAGAGATTTCTTCCTTGTTAATGCAATCGTATGAGGATTTGATCGGAAGAAATTCCGTATCAATACTTATACCGGATTAGGGGTCAATTTCCATGCCATCGGATTGATCTAATTTAGGAAATTTCTAGGTCCAAATCTTCAATTGGATGACATTCTTAGCATCCTTTACACTTCAGTAGCCCCTAGGAAATCAGCAACCATGACTATTTCATTCCCCTGATTTTACACCCTTGCCTTGTTTTAGACTCCACGTGTAGTTCTTTCATTTTAATTAATAGATTAGAGAATCCCTTTGAATCTTTCGGCTAGACAATAAGCAAAAAGAAAGTAAGGGTAGATC
Organism: Dioscorea cayenensis subsp. rotundata; assembly: GCF_009730915.1. Taxonomy (NCBI): domain Eukaryota; kingdom Viridiplantae; phylum Streptophyta; class Magnoliopsida; order Dioscoreales; family Dioscoreaceae; genus Dioscorea; species Dioscorea cayenensis. Next base: position 124,449 of record NW_024086660.1, read on the forward strand.
CTTGGGCCCAGGGAATACGACCCTCTCGTGCTCACACGAGAGGTATTACTTGATGACTCCGTGCGCTTGCGGATCACGCATCAACTGCCACAAAAATATATTGATTACCATTAGACTTCGGGAATGGTCCCATGAAGTCAATTCCCCAAACATCAAACACCTCGCAGAACTGCATCAAATTCTGAGGCACTTCATCCCTTCGCGATAGGTTTCCAGTTCTTTGACAACTATCACAACGAAAATCAAACTGATGAACATCCTAAAATTAAGTTGGCCAATAGAAACCAACGGCCAGAACTTTCTCAGCAGTTCTGCTCAAAGCATAATGCCCTCCAACAGGACCCCAATGACAATGCACAATAATGCTCTAACCTTCTTTCCTAGAAACACATATGCAAACAACATGGTCTGCACAAATACGGAATAGGTAGGGATCATCCCAAAAATATGTTCTTCAAGTCACTGAAAAACTTTCCTTTTGTTGAAAACTAAGGCCTTGCTTCACTACCTTTCCTGATAAATAATTTGCAAAATCCATGAACCATGGAGTATCTTCTGACTCTGACTCATGTACTGCATACAGATGTTCCTCAGGGAAGGAATCATTGATTTTCTTGCTTGCCAGTTCTTGACCCTCACAACCTTCTAATCTTGAAAGATGATCTGCGACCACATTTTCGGCTCCCTTCTTATCTTTTATTTCCATATCAAATTCTTGTAACAATAAGATCCAACGAATTAATCTTGGCTTTGCGTTGGCCTTGTTCATGAGATAACGGGATACCAAGTGATCAGTAAATACTGTGACCTTAGATAAAATGTGGTATGGTCTGAATTTGTCAAAAGCAAACACCACTGCTAACAACTCCTTTTTGGTGGTTGTATAATTCTCTTGGGCACTTGTGAGAGTCTTGCTCGCTTAATAAATTGGTCGAAACTGCTTATCTTTCCTTTGTCACAAAACTGCTCCTACAGCGTAATCACTTGCATCACACATGAGCTCAAAGGGTTCATTCCAATTTGGTATAGTCAAAATTGGTGCTTGCACTAATCGCTCTGACAAGTACCCCTTGCTTATATCCCGCAAGTGCACGGGTTTGTCGAAGTAATAATCCCGGGTGAGCGGGGTCGAATCCACAGGGAGTAGGGAATGAAAATACTTAATTTGGTTCTTAGCTATGTGAAATATCAATAGTGATTGGTGTGAAATTGATTCAATTCTCAATAATAAAAGAAACAAGTGAGAGAGCAAGAATAAAGAAGAGGGTAAGGCACTCGATAAAGATGGGGTACTCGGATGATGCTTCACCTAGGAAGATCGTTTCAAGTGCAAGAACTTTCTCTATTATGCTCTTCCTAATCAATGCAATAGTGAGTCATGGAAATCCTTACATACATAGTCCAAAATCTAAGGTCAACTATGCCTAACTCTACTCATGTCCCGGAGGAGAGATTAAATAACCTCTCAACCTCGCTCTCGAATAAAGTTGCAATGGGCTCTAGGAATTCCAAGTGATAAATTACTTCCTAATTATAGACCTAACCCTTTGGTCCAGGCGGAAGGTCCTTAGCCACAATTAAGCCCTAGATACTAAGATCCCCTCAACGCTTCACTCCATTGCACGCGCAACTAGGCCCCAGCGGAGGTTCATCCCTTAGACCATTCACTCTATTATGGCTGCAAAGAACTCAAGGAACGGAGGTAGAATCTATCACGTCGGAGGGGAAAGGTGACGCTCCTGTACCTCTCGACTCACCCTCTCAACCCTCTCCAACCTAGCTTTGTCTAACGCTCGTGGTGTGTCACTCACTCACAAGGTTACCAACAAGAACTCTCAACCCTAGTGTCACTCTAGGGGAAATGTTCATACAATCAAGCATTCAAGGTTGGAACTCACAATAAACATCAATTTATTGAAACATAATAAAGAAGTTCAATGAAACGAGTACATCCTAGGGTTCACAATCACCCAAGTACCCACTAGGGGTTTAGCTCTCCATGGAGCTAAGTACAATCAAAGAAATTGAATGTGAAAGAAATGAATCCATAAAGAAACCCCCTCGATGGTCATGTCGATGGTCTTGTGGAAAGTCCTCTACTCGTCGTCCAAGGATTCCTTCTTTCGGTATAGGATACGCCTCCATCGAAGCTCCCCTACCAACCTTCTTCCTAATGGAATCACAATGTCGGAGCCGTAGAACCTCTCCAAAACCTTGGCCAATACCCCTCGAAACCCTAGCCGAAGCCCTCTCGCAAGATGGGGAAAAAATGGAGAAAAGAATACTAAAATCGGGGCTAAAATTGGCTTTAAATAAGACTGGAATCGGGCGACTACACGGCGTGTATGATGTCACACGCCCCTGTGGAATTTCCACACGCCCGTGTGGATTTTCTGTTTCTCTGATTTCTTGGCCGGCTATGAACAGTGCTGCTGCAGTACTCTGCCGGAAATACTCCCGAATTCCATACTTTCATTGGGGTATCGCAAACGGGCACACGTTCACGTCGTGAATCACTTGCTTCTTCAATGATGTATATGTTGGTGGATCTCTTGTTCTTATATGCATAAGTCGGAATGCTCGAGTGTGACTGCCTTTGTGCCCCTCCAAATGAATGTGCTCACTCGAATACGAGGAGGTTGGCACACACTCTAGCATCTCACACCAGACCTATGTCTTTGCGTTTGAACCTTAGCAAGATCTCCTCCAAAATAGGTGCATTATGATCCACATTGGCCTATTTCCTTCATACTCGGCCTCACAACCCTACCGCATAAAAAGTAACATAAAAACACACATATTAATGTAAAAAAACCTGAGAAAAGTAATGCTCAACATAAGGAATGAGCGCTCGCATTCATATCACGGAAGCACTTATCAAACTCCCCACACTTAAGCTTTTTTGCTTGTCCTCAAGCAAACATTAAACGATACATGCATAAATGAAGAAAATGTTGAAAGTGCTTGGCTTTAGGTTCACCAAAGTATACAAAGATAGCATTCTACAAGTAAGGAAAATTTCAACACTAAATACAAAAAATCAATGCTCTAGCTAAAAACTTGAATCAAAAAGGATAACGAACCCGAATTTCGTGTAAGTGTGTGAACTCACTCAAAACACCCCAAGTTATACTCCTCAAAGTTCTAAGTGCAAGGGACTTATTTATCTACACAAGTGATAAAATTTTTAAAAGATGGTAGTAGCTTCACACATCCTCTAAGGTAGCCCTTTCCAAAGCGGCCGCTAAGGTGGCTTTCACACTTTCGAGGTGGTAGCTCTTTCTACCCGGGTGGTAGCTTTCACTCATCCTATGAGATAGCTCTTTCTCTCATTAGGGCATAACTAGTATCCGACTTGTGAGAGTAGCTTCATACTTCATAGGTGGTAGCTCTTTCCACCCAACAAATACAAATAAACAACTATTTTGTTCCTTATTTTTCATTTTTCCATCAAAAGAAGTAAACCTAACTAGTCCCTTTAACATTAAACATGAGTTTCCAATAGAGTTCAAAGAGTGAGTAGTGCACTAAGTGTAAATCGGGCAAAAAAATTCCTAAAAAAATTCAAGCAAGAACTAGGGCATGAAAAACATTCAATGTTAACAATTCTCCTAGACTTAAGAATACAAACATTGCAACTAAGGTGAACTGCCATTGGCTATGTGAGCATATATCAATCAAGAACAATAGAAAAGATGTGCACATTATGAAACTCCCCCACGAGTTAAGTTGTACATTGTCCTCAATGTACACATGCAAACTCACTCAAAATATATCATTCAAAAATAGATGTGGGAGAAGCAATCAAAACAATACTCCCCTGACTCCTAGTGTTGCGTTTGATGAAGCTAATTCATTGGGAGTAGTGTTCCAACGGGTTGTGAAGCTTCATACGGCCAAGTGCCAAAGCACATTGACCGTGCCCATGACTAAGTCTCAATTTCCAAGAAGACAAGACCATCGCACGCATACACGAGGGGGTTCGGGTGAAGCTCAAGAAAAAAACAAAAAAATAACTCGAGTGTATAAAAGATGAAGCAATGAGATACAACTCGATAATGCAAAAATAACACAAACTCGGAAGGAAAAATCGCTACGAGTGAACAGAATCTAAAAAAACAAGAAAATAAGATAAAAAGTAAAATGCAAGAAACTAAAAAGAAAGGTCAAGTGTGAAAGTCGCTCTCGGGCTCAGTCTAGCACTCTGCTTGAAGTGGAAGCATATAGTGGGTCCTCACAGTGCTTTGGGGTCGAAGATGGAGGTCTTTGGATGTCTTGGCGGTGACTGAAGAGTCCTCAGTGCGGGGACGAATGATGAGGTGACGTCTCGCTCTAGGATCGGCTGTCAATATGTCGAAGCAGCCGCCATGAACTACGTGTCTTGGAGTCGCTGCGTAGCCCTAATCTCGACAACCTCGTCTCGGACCACTCCTATAGCATTCTCGAGCCTCTCAAAGTGATCATTGGCTCGAGAAGGTGGCTATCTGCATGGGGGTGGTTCCTCGGCCCGCTGGAGGTGCCTCGGTGTCCATCGATCTGTGTGAGGCTCGGGGGGCGGGCTGAGATGCTCAGCGTCATCACCCTCAACCTTAGCTATCTCTGGGGCTGGTAGAACTAACGCAAAAACCCCTGTCCGAACCCTCCGGACCATGCCCATCAACCGCATCGTCTGTAGACCAAGGGGAGCGGGTACACTCGTCTTCTCAGCCACACGGATCGAATCGAAGAGACCCATGCCCAGCACTAATCTCGTAATGTAAGGACCCGAGAAGATCGCTCCCTGTCTAGTGTCATCGTCACGATGTCGATGTAATCAGCCAAGATGTGGCCTAAGTGTATCGGTACGCTCTCTACCATTGAGTACAAGTACAACAACTCCTGGCGGCTCAAGACACCAGTACTATCGCCACGGCCATTCACCGACCTACTCATGATTGCGTGCAAATATCTGTAGACAGGTCGGGAAAGGCACGTGGCATGGAAGACCCGGCTCGTATTGACCACGACCACATAGCACTCTGTAAGCTCTGCGGGGTCAAGGTTCGGAGGATAATCGAGTGAGCAGCTGTAGCGTACTCCTCGAAATGCGTGAATGCCTCCTCGTATAAGCCAAGTAGTATGGAAAAGCGCATAATGCTCAAACTATGGTGGCGTCAAACACTCTGAGCTGAATGGTGCCCAAGTGTTGAAGCTCGCATCGCTCTATCAAACTCAAAGAGAGCACCTCCGAGTGCAAACTCTCGGATAGGCTGGCTCTCTAATCGTCAACAACGCGCCTAACCCCCTCCGAAACAAGGTCCTCAACCTCATCGGTGAACTCATCTCCCTGCTTTGAAGATCTCGTAATATAGTCGTGTCCGGGGAATCGAGTACATCCAGGCGTAGTCTCGATAAAGCGCTCATACTTGGGCTCGATGTTCGGGGAATCGCAAATCGCAAGCCCTCGGGCTCAGAGGATGACTCACGTGGCCTCTTACTAGTTTGCTTCTTTGTCCTAGGTGCCATAATCTGCCAAATTTAAACAAAATTAGTCAAACAAATTGATAAAAACAATCTTTGCAAAAAAATCCACGCGGTCGTGTGGAATTTCCACATGCCCTTGCAGTGTGGATTCACGGGCGTGAGAAAACGCATCGGCCGGTATCAACAATCCAAAAATACACATCAAAAATATCTCTAACTTCGTTCTAAATGTAAACCATTGTTCCAATTGAAGAAACGAAGCATTGTTAACTAGATTAATCAATAGAAATCATGAATTAACGAAGAAGATGAAGAAAATGAATTTACCAAGCGGCGAAATGAGAAAATAGAGAGCCGGCGGAAAACTTGATAAAAATCCCTGGCAAAGGGCGCAATGGACTCGGAGAATGTTGTGAAAGTCTTTTCAACGGAAAAGGAGTAGTGAAGAAGGAGAGAAATCATCCCCTTTTTAAACAGAACTCGTGACTTTTTGGCGTTACGTGCATCCACCCGGCGTGTGGAAATTCCCCTTGGTGTGCCTCACTTCAAAAACTCCACAGGGGCGTATGCACGCCCCTGTGTGCTCTTGGGAAAAACTCTCACTGACTTAGAATGATCTCCCACGAGTGCGGAAATTATCACGCCCGTGCGCGAGCAAGCGAGGCGGGGCCTGCGCCCACTGGGCTTCCCACAGTCATCCCGAGAAAAATATCAAGTCGCCCACACACCCGTGCGGAGAATTACGCCCAACTGCGGGGAAGGCACGCGCCCGTGTGGAAATTACCCAGGCGTGCGCCCGGTCGCATGAGTCGATCCGCGAGGCGACCACATGCCCCTGTGCCCTCTCGAAAAGAGTTCACGGTACACACCACAGGCGTGTAGAATTTCCACATGCCCGTGTGTTTTCTCTGGATGACTTAGAAAAACCTCCAGTCTATGCAGAACTAGTCTGAACATGTTTACACACTCAGAGCCTGCCCTATTGTGCAAGATATACGGATAAAAAAACACAAAAATATAACTCAAACGACCAAACTTCAGCCAATTCTCAACAAAACATACAATGAATTCTTTCAAAAACCCACAATAAAAATCGCTGAGCACAAGCACTCAAAAAAATTGAAACACCAACACTTAACAATTTATTCATGCAAAACAAACTAAACTAAAAGTACGAGCGAGTAAACACTTGGGTTTGCCTCCCAATAAGCGCTTGTTTAGCGTCACTAAGCTTAGCGTATCTTTCTTACCTCACGGTGGTTCATGAATGAAGGTTGCCCTCTTACCCATAACTTGAAAGCATGATGAGCAAAGTCTCTTGAGGGTAGAGGGTGCACTATCGGGCTTTGGACCACCTAACAATGGTTCGTCCAACTTTCTTGGCTCATGTACGTCTCCAACGAGTCTTGGGGGCGTTTTTCGAGTGGCGTCGTCGAGCCCTCTTCATTTTCGGAGCACCTTCTTCAAGATTCACGGGGTAGATGTTTCCTCTCGATCGAGACCAAGCATCATTACTTCTTCATTGCTCTCCTCTTGGTCAAACAAACCTTCATACGAGATCCGGGTTGAACATTTCCCGTATATATTCATCAACAATCTCATCAGTGAGTGTCTAGAAAATACAAAGTGTCATCAAAATCGAGAGAATGCCGCATGAGCTTCGGCAAAAGCGATAAGTGAGCTTATCGTCTCCGACTCTCAACGTGAGCTCTCCTGCGTCCATGTCAATCAATGCTTTGGAAGTCACGCAAGAACGGTCTCCCAAGTATCAAGGGTACATCTGCATCCTCATCAACATCTACCACTACAAAGTCAACCGGAAAAATATACTTGCCCACCTTGACAAGCACGTCTTCAATGATACCTCTCGGATGTCGTACCGTTCGATCCGCCAATTGTAAAGTCATCCTAGTAGGCATAGGCTTACCCAAGCCTAGCTTTTGGAAGAAAGTATATGGCATGATGTTGATACTTGCCCTGAATCCGCCAATGCCATTTCCTCACCTAAGTTGCCGATGTTACACGGAATAATGAAGCTTCCCGGGTCTTTCTTCTTGTTCGGCATGTTCTTTTGCAACACCGCCGAGCATGAAGCATCAAGCACCACTAAAGCACTCTCCTCCAATTTCCTCTTGTTGGTCAATAGGTCTTTCAGGAACTTCGCATACTTAGGCATTTAAGCCAAAGCCTCAACAAAAGGAATGTTGATGTGGAGTTGCTTGAACAAACTCATGAACTTCTTATACTGGTTATCCCCTTGGTCATTCTTTAATCTAGAGGGAGAAGGGATTCTTGGCTTGAAAGATGGGGGTGCCACCTCTTTCTCTTTGTTTGCTCCCTTCTCAACCTCTACGACCTCGGGTGTGTGTTCTTTTGGCTTCTCACTAGGAAGCCACCCTTCAACCTCATGTCCACTTCTCAAAGCGATCGCCTTCAAATGTTCTCTCGGGTTGGTTTCCGTATTGCTTGGTAAACTTCCATGTGGCCTTTTGGAAAGAGATTTTGCAATTTGCCCCACTTGATTTTCAAGGTTATGCAAGGAGGCGGTGTGATTGTGAAGTGTAGCCTCGACTGATTCAAACCTTGTATTTGTTGATTGAAAAAATCTAGCCAAGTGCTTCTCCAAATCCGTCATTCGGGTTTCCAAGCACGAAATTCTGTTTTTCCACTTGAGGGCTTGTTGTTTTTTTGTTGGAACCCCGATGGCCCCATGGTCTTACGTAGTCCTTGATTACTCCATGAAAAGTTGGGATGATTCTTCCAACTTTGAATTGTAGGTGTTCTTTGCATGGATTCCCTTGAGGTCTCATTCCATTACCTACAAAGTCAACATTCTCAACTGAAGAAACATCACCTATGACGATTGGGCAATCGGAAGGAGCATGTCCTCCACCACAACCGGTACAATTTGTCATGGCCGCAACTCTACTTGAAGCTATAAGATCTAGCTTCTTACTAAAACTCTCCACTTGGGCCGCCAATGAAGTTACCGCATCAATTTCATGGAGACCGGCCACCATTTTCTTTTCCCTAGCGTTCCACTGGTAGCTATTTAACCCCATTTCCTCAATCAATTGACGTGCCTCATCGGGGGTCTTGCTACCTAAGGTACCTCCTGCCGCCGCATCCAAGAGTTGCCTTGTACTCGGGTTCAAACCATTGTAGAAGGTTTGAACAATCATCCACTCCGGGAATCCGTGTTGCGGACACTTGCGCAGGAGTTCCTTGAACCTTTCCCATGTCTCAAATATAGACTACAATTCCAACTGCATAAAGGATGAGATCTCATTCCTAAGCTTTGCTGATTTTCCGGGAGGGAAATAACGGGATAGAAAAGCTTCTACCATCTCCTCCCATGTAGTGATTGATGCTCTAGGTAATGAGTGTAGCCACTGCTTTGCTTTCCCCTTTAAGGAAAATGGGAAGGCTCTCAATTTGATGGCATCATCCATCACACCATTTATCTTTAGCATGTCACACACCTCGAGGAAGCTCTCTATGTGACTGTTTGGATCCTCATCGGCCAAACCGTTGAATTGTGCGGACTGCTGCAGCATATGGATGAATGCCGGCTTTAGCTCAAAATTCTGAGCTGTGATTGGGGGACACACAATACTCGATTGTGTCCCCAACACTGAAGGTCTGGCATAATCGGATAGTGTCCGTTGTTGCCCATTTTGTTCTGCCATGTTGTCATATCCTTCTACTTCCAAATCAGCTGGATTAGGTTGTTCTTGTACAGGTTCTTTCCCTTTCCTTCGAAGTGTACGTTCAAGCTCAGGGTCTCCTTCAATCAATATTGATGGATTCCCTCGAGTCATAACCTAGAGCTGCACCAAAAGTAAAGAAAAAGAAAATCAGAACGATGATAGAATAAGAAGATATCAAATAGAATGTGTAGTGAAATAGCTAAGAAAACAAAGTGCAAAGTATCTCTAAACGCCTAGCTTCCCGGCAGCAGCGCCACAAACTTGACAAGTACCCCTTGCATATATCCATGCAAGTGCGGGTTTTGTCGAGTAATAATCCCGGGTGAGCGGGGTCGAATCCACAGGGAGTAGGAAATGAAAATACTTAATTTGGTTCTTAGCTATGTGAAATATCAATAGTGATTGGTGTGAAATTGATTCAATTCTCAATAATAAAAGAAACAAGTGAGAGAGCAAGAATAAAGAAGAGGGTAAGGCACTCGATAAAGATGGGGTACTCGGATGATGCTTCACCTAGGAAAATGTCCTATGGAAAGAACTCTCTCTATTATGCTTCCTAATCAATGCAATAGTGAGTCATGGAAATCCTTACATACATAGTCCCAAATCTAAGGTCAACTATGCCTAACTCTACTCATGTCCCGGAGGAGAGATTAAATAACCTCTCAACCTCGCACTCGAATAAGTTGCAATGGGCTCTAGGGATTCCAAGTTATAAATCGCTTCCTAATTATAGACGTAACCCTTTGGTCCAGGCGGAAGGTCCCTAGCCACAATTAAGCCCTAGATACTAAGATCCCCTCAACGCTTCACTCCATTGCACGCGCAACTAGGCCCCAGCGGAGGTTCATCCCTTAGACCATTCACTCTATTATGGCCACAAAGAACTCAAGGAACGGAGGTAGAATCTATCACATCAGAGGGGAAATGGGACGCTCATGTACCTCTCGACTCACCCTCTCAACCCTCTCCAACCTAGCTTTGTCTAACGCTCGTGGTGTGTCACTCACTCACAAGCTTACCAATAAGAACTCTCAACCCTAGTGTCACTCTAGGGGAAATGTTCATACAATCAAGCATTCAAGGTTGGAACTCACAATAAACATCAATTTATTGAAAGCATAATAAAGAAGTCCAATGAAACGAGTACATCCTAGGGTTCACAATCACCCAAGTACCCACTAGGGGTTTAGCTCTTCATGGAGCTAAGTACAATCAAAGAAATTGAATGTAAAAGCAATGAATCCATAAAGAAATCTCCTCGATGGTCGGGTCGATGGTCTTGTGGAAAGTCCTCTACTCGTCGTCCAAGGATTCCTTCGTCCGGTATAGGATACGCCTCGATCGAAGCTCCCCTACCAAACTTCTTCCTAATGGAATCACGATGTCGGAGCTATAGAACCTCTCCAAAACCTTGGCCAATACCTCTTGAAACCCTAGCTGAAGCCCTCTCAGAAGTTGGGGAAAAGATGGAGAAAAGAATACTGAAATCGGGGCTGAAATCGGCTTTACATAGGGCTGGAATCGGTCGACTACACGGGCGTGTATGATGTCACACGCCCCTGTGGAATTTCACTGTAGCAGTACTGTGGCAAACTTACTGTTCACGCGCCCGCATGGAAATTCCTGCAGGCCACGCGGGCGCGTGGAAAATCCACACGGGCGCGTGAGGGCATGTGACAGACGCGGTTTTGGGCTTTAAATAGGCCGTTTGCCCTATTTTTGAGGAACTTTTGGCGAGGGTTTTCTCGAGCACTTTGAAGGCAAGGCGGCTAGGGTTTTGGAGGAGGTCTTTGGCGATATTGGGGGGCGTCCATCACCAATTTTAATCGATCTTCTCTCCGTCATAGCAAAGGGGGAGCCTTCGGCGACCTAGCTTCGGAGAAGGATTCTTCAAGAAGTTGGGCGACCCATCAAGGCCATCATCACTAATTTAAGGGGGTTTACTTCATGGTTTTTGTTGTTTTTCATTGTAATAATCATTGTTTTTTAACTTGCTCCATGGACGGCTAAACCTTAGTAGGTATTTGGGCATGTGAAACCTAGGATTTATGTTTTTGTAATGATTTGTTTATGTTTCTATTAATTCGAGTTGATTTGAGTTTTAACCTTGTATTCCCATTGCTTGCTTGTTTAATTAATCCTTCTGGTTGATTGGATTTGCATGATTTGTTACTTTGATGTGAGAGAGGTCTCCATTAGAGTTAGAACGTCAAGGTTAAAGAGCATTGAGAGGGTGAGTCATGAGATTGTGGAGTGTTCCCTCTCCCTTCCGATTGAGTGTTTCATATCTCCGTATTACCTAAACTCTATCCAACCATATTTTGTGTGAGGCGTGAGATTGAGAGATTTCTCCACCGGGACCTTGTAGGGGGTTAGAGATCCTTCGCCGGGAATTAGGGTTGGATCTATCCTTAGGAATCGGTTTCACTCTTAGGTTTTCCTAGAGTGTATTGCGGTCATATGGGGTGTGAGTTGTTGAGATTGAGCAATTTCTCCGCCGGGATCTTATAGGGGACTAGTACTGGTGGCTTGGAAGCAAGGACCGGTTGTTCTTGGATTACCTCGACTCATTAGACTCGGTTTAGAAGCATTTAGTGAATCGTAAGCTTCATGTTAGATCCTAGAGGGAGCATTGTCGGGGTACCTCATCTTTATTGATTGAGATCTCCTTTACTTGTGTTCTTGCTCATTTGCTTTCTTATTAATTCTCTTGCAATTAGTTCATTTCATCATATCCATTGATTTCGACTAGATAACTAAGAATTGGTTAATATTAATACTTCCATTCCCTGTGGATTCGACTACCCACTCACCAGGGTAATTATTACTTCGACAGCCGTGCACTTGCGGTTTACATGCATATTCGGACGTGTCAGCGCGCGGAAATCATCCATGCCCGTGCGGCCGACCCGTGTTGCTCCTCTGTCCAACTGAGAAAATTCTCTAAGTGTTTCACATGCCCGTGTGGACATTCCACACATGCGTCGCTCATTACTGGGTAGTTCACAGGGGCAGACACATGCCCCTGTGTATTATCTGGATGCAGGGAGCTCTTCTGTAGAGATCTACACGGATGTGCGGGGAATACCCACACCTGTGCATTTGCCACAAATTCGGCCATAGGGGAGAGTCCACGCCTATGTGTGCTATCTGGAAAAATTGCTAACTCTCTGCAGGAAACCACACGCCCATGCAGAAATTCGCCACGGGCGTGCGGGTGTCACAAACTCGTTCACAGGGGCTTGTCCACGCCCCTCTGCCGTCTCTACATGAGCTCACAGTGCAAATCCAAGGGTGTGTGGAAATCCACACACCCGTGCATTTTCTCTAGATGCCTTAAAAACTCTGTATGCTCTGCAGAAAATTCCTGAACATGTAAACACACTCCGATCTTGCTCCATTATGCAAATTATACCAGTAATGAGAAACTAGCTCGCACGACCATAAACTTTGCAAATACACATGAAAGAGCAATGACATCAAAAATCCACAAGAACACACACTGCAATGGATCAAAACATATGGACACCAACACTCAATACTTTATTCATCCAAACACTTAACTAGCAGCTAAGAAAACAATAAACACTTGGGTTGCCTCCTAAGAAGCGCTTGTTTAACGTCACTGATAAGTGCTTGTGTGATAAGAATGGGAAGTGTTATTTCCTTATGATGAGCATTACTTTTATCTGGTTTTAGAGAAAATATGTGTGCATTTATGTTACTTTCATGCATATAGGGTTGTGAAGCCGAATGTTAGAGAAGTAAGCCAATGTTGATCGTGAATGCAGCATTTGGAGAAAATCTTGGGAAGGATCAAACGCGAAGATATAAGCCAGGCTCAACATATGAGAATGTGTGCTAACCTCCGTGTATTCAAGTTAACACAATGATTTGGAAGCGTATAAAGATAGCCACATTCGAGTTTCCCGGCTTGTGCATTAATAGCAAGATCTTCACTGATGAAGCCGTTGTCGAAGAAGCAAAGTGACCAATGATGTAAATGTGTGCCCATTTATGTTACCTCGATGAAAACATGGATTCGGGAGTGTTTCGGGCCGGTTCTGTAGCAAGGCACTACAGTAAACACTGTAGCAATCTAATGGAGCAGGTACTATTCACAATCGGCCGAAAAAAGAGAATTCCAGAGAATCCACACGGGCATGTGGATATTATCCACACCCGTGTGAAAATTCCACACGGGCCGTGTGGAGAATCCAAAGGGGCGTGAGGAGAATCCAAAAGGGCGTGTGGATGCCGGATTCCAGCCCTATTTAAGGCTGATTTCAGGCCCGATTTCGGCATTCCTTTCTCCATCTTTTCGCCAACTTGAGAGAGGGTGGCCGCTAGGGTTTGGAGAGGTATTTGAAAGGGATTGGGAAAGGTTCTACGGCTCTAACATCGTGCTCTGTTTGGAAGAAGGTTAGTGGGAGAGCATTCACCAGCCCTGATCCGGCAAGGTGTATCCTAGGCTGGACAAAGGGACCCTTGGATGAGTAGAGGCTTCTCCACAAGGCCATCGTCATGATTATCGAGGTGGTTTTCTATGGATTACTTGTTTTTACATTCGAATTCATTGATTGTAACTAGCTCCATGGAGAGATAAACCCCCTTGTGGGTATTTGGATTTATGAACCTAGGATATATTTGTTTCATTAAACCTTGTTATATTGCTTTCATTAATTGATGTGTTGATTGAGTTCCAATCTTTATATGCTTGATTGTTAGAATACTCCCTTAGAGTAACACTAGGGTTGAGAGTTCTTTTTGGCAACCCTTGTGAGTGAGTGACAAACCACAATAGTTAGACAAAGGTAGATTGGAGAGGGTTGAGAGGGTGAGTTGAGAGGTAGCGGAGCATCCCTTTCCCTTCTGGTGTGATTTATCCTATCTCCATTTCCTCAAGTTCTTTGCGGTCATAGTAGAGTGAATGGGCTAAGGGATGACCTTCTTCTGGGCTTAGTTGTAGAGGCAACGGAGTGAAATGTTGAAGTGATTATAGCACCTAGGGCTTAATTGTGACTAGGGACATTTCACCTGGAGCAAAGGTTTAAGTCTACATATAGGAAGAGGATTTATCACTTGGAATCCCTAGAACTCATTGCGATTCTATACGAGTGCGAGGTTGAGAGATTGTTCAATTTCTCCTTCGGGACATGTATAGAGTTAGGCATGGTTGACCTTAGAATTGGGATCATGTATTGAAGGATCTCCATGACTCATTAATGCATTAATTAGAAAGCACATTAGAGGGTTTTTGCAATTGAAATGATTGTCCTAGGAGGAACAATATCCGGTTACCCAATTTATATCGATTGCCTTACCTCCCCTTTACTTGTGCTTTCTCTCTTGTCTCTTTTACTTTTATTTACATTACATCTTATTACACAACTATTATTCACTTTTTGCTTAGTTAAGAAATGATTCATGTATTTTTATTCCCTACTCCCTGTGGATAAGATAACCACTCATCTGGGATTTATTACTTTGACAAACCCGTGCACTTGCAGGACATACGTAAAGAGCGTTATCAAGTTTTTGGCTCTGTTGCCGTGGAATAGGCGTTTAGAAATACTTTGCACTTTGTTTTCTTAGCTATTCATTCATTCAAACTATTTCACATCTTCTTCTTCTATAATCATTCTGTTTTATTCTTTTTCGTTGAATACAAAAAAATGATTAATATGCCCGAGTTATTCGACACTATCATGGGAATGGTTGAAAATATAGAACAGAAAGTCCAGATGTTTGCATCACAGGATACACCGTGTCATTTGTTACAAGAGTCATATACTATTCAATAGTCTATGGAAGAATCAGTTGAAGATTACATTGCCAGAATTCAAGAGCGGAACTGTGAATTAGGTAATATGTTAGATCAGTTTGAGAGATCTACATTGGTATCTGATAAGTGCTTGAGTAGATATATTTTTATATATGTTTTACATGCATTGAGCATCATTTTTACTGTGGTTTATGTCTCATATTGTGTATTTGGTGTTCTTTTATGCATATAGGTTGTGAATGCCTTGAAGAGTAAAAAGGAAGCAAAGATAGGCTATAAAGACACAATGTTGGGAGTTCTTGTTCAATTCAAGGAGCAAGACACGAGAGCAGTTCATAAACATGGAGATGTGTGCCAACTTCCAAGAAGATTCAAGTCAATTCACTATTTGGAAGGGCACAAAGGCAGCCACATCTTCATATTTCTTCTCTTTGTGAAGATTGCAAGACCTCTCAAAGATACGTCGATGAAGAAAAGTTTTATAGCCTACCACATGGACGTGTGCCCGGACATGTGGCCTTAAGAGAAGAGTGTTCGGATCGCGTTTTGTGAAAAGCACTGCAGCAATTTCACTGTATTAGTACCGTAGCAAAATTACTGTTCACGCGGCCATGTGGAAATTCTTGCACCACGCGGCGTGCGGAAAAATCCACACGGCGCGTGAGGGCACGTGATGCAGCGCGATCTAAGGCCCTATAAATAGCCGTTTTGCCCTATTATTTCTCATCTTTGTGCGGCTCTTGAGGGGTGAGACGGCTAGGGGTTTGGAGAGGAGGTCTTTGCGGCTTTGGAGGCGCTTCATCACCAACTTTGATCGATTCCTCCTCCGTCATAGCATCAAGGAAGCCACTGGTGAACCTAGCTTCGGAGTGGGTCTTTCAAGACGTCGAAACTCTCCATCAAGGCCATCAGTTCATATATAAGGGGGTTTATTTCTATGGTTTTAATGTACTTTCATTCATTGATGGTGTGTTTTGTATGTTGCTCCATGGAGAGCTAAACCCCTAGAGGGTATTTGGGCTTGTGAACCCTAGGATTCTCATCTTTTGTGGATTTTCTTAGTGTTTCTATTTAATCCGAGTTTGATTAAGTTTTAATCTTGTATTCTCATTGCTTGCTTGTTTAATTAATCCTTGTGGTTGATTGGATTTGCATGATTTGTTACTTTGATGTGAGAGAGGTCTCCATTAGGGTTAGAACTTCAAGGTTAAAGAGGGTTGAGAGGGTGAGTCATGAGATAGTGGAGTGTCCCCTCTCCCTTCCGATTGAGTGTATTCTATCTCCGTTCCTTAAGCTCTATGCAACCATATTTGGTGTGAGGCGTGAGATTGAGAGATTTCTCCGCCAGGACCTTGTAGGGGGTTAGGATCCTTCGCCGGGAATTAGGGTTGGATCAATCTTTAGGAATCGGATACAACTCTTGGAATCCCTAGAGTGCTTTGCAGTCATATGTGGTGTGAGGTTTTGAGATTGAGCGATTTCTCCACCGGGACCTCGTAGAGGACTAGTATCTGTGATCGGGAGTCCGGATCCGATTATATTTGGATTTCCACGACTTAACTTACTCGTCATAGAAACACTTTGCTTATTCGGTACCTAATACCTGAATCCTAGGTGGAGCATTGCCCGAATACCCCACATTTACTGATTGAGATCTCCATCCATTTTACCCTTGCATATTTGTCTCCGGTATTCATTTCTTCGCACATTAGATCACCACACCTTTCCATTTATCATTAGGTTAGAAAGCAGAGAAGAAGTTAGTACTAGTAGCCCTGTTTCCTGTGAATTCGACTACCCACTCACCGGGGTAATTATTACTTCGACACCCGTGCACTTGCGGTTTACACGCATATTCGGACGTGTGTCAAGTTTTTGGCGCCGTTGCCGGGGAACAGGATATTAGGAACGCTAGGACTTTGTTGCTCTAGCCACTTATCTTTTTCTTTATTTTTTCTATTCTACACTTTCTTTTTCTTCCATCATTCTCATCGATTTTTATTTTGTTTTTATCTATTTCACTCTATCTTCTTCCACCGTTCTATTTTGTTTTATTTTGTCTTATTTACTTTTCCTTGCATGGAACTTGAATGATGATTAATCCAGTTGTAGAATTATATTTTCAGGTTGATGCTCTCACTAGAAAAATTGTTCAATTTATCAATGTTCATCAACAACACAATCCATATCGCATCAACTATCATTCAAATCAAAGGAGCTACCCAAACCTGTTGTGGGATATTGATAGATAACAATGGGAATCACCTCAACAACAACTTCAATGGGATGAGAAAGTTGAAGAAGATGTACTTCGGTTGGAAAGAGTGCTACCGAGATTTATTGAAGCAACCGATGCCCGTTTCCAAAATATTGAGGCCACATTAAGTTGTCACGAGGTCTCCATTAAAAACATTGAGCATCAATTAGGAGAGATCTTGGACATGCTTGCTAAGGAAAAAGAAGAATTTGAACAAGCAAGGTAAGTATCTCCGGGACATGATGAGGCCATGAACAACATGGAAGAAATTGGGCAAATTGAGTACATTGAGGGCGAAAAAAAGGAAAAACAAGAAATTGAATATCATTTTGAGATTTTTGGATTGTGTGACTGAAGATTGTGCTTGTGAGCGAGAAAATTTTCAAGGGGATTTGCTAGTGTCATGCTCCTCTCAAGTTGAAAATACATTAGAAGATGCAAACCCTAAGGTTATGGAACAAGCATCTTTCTTTGTGATTGATCAACTCTTACAATGCAAGAGAGAGGTTTTTGGAAGGGAAGAAGATGTGGGTAGGAGATTGAAGCCATCCAATGACCCACCTGTGCTAAGCTTGGACAATTCCCAAACCAAATTGTTTCCTTGGAGGCCAAAAGTAAGATGGTTGGACTCTCCAACAAATACTTCTTCCCGGCAAGCTGATTTTTGGTTTAAAGGAAGTAGCTATGAAATGTCTAGTCGGGAGGAACACACTCTTTTCAAGCCTCCATAATGTAACCAAGAGGTACGCCAAGCTTAGTGACGTAAAACAAGCGCTACTTGGGAGGCAACCCAAGTTTTTAATTGTTTTCTAGTTTAGATTTTCATTTCTGCAGTAATAAATTCATGAGTGCGTGCTTTGATGAATTTTTGTTGGTGTTAAAGTTTTCATGGAAAATTTTGGTGATTTAAATTGATTTTCGTGTATGTGGCATGGTTGAGAGTGTAATTCATGTTTATAGTTGAAGAATTAGTGTTAATTTGAAGTTTGGAGCCTTGCGTGGACTGTCTGCAGAAATTTTGCAGCTCACGCGGTCGTGTGGAATTTCCACACGGCCGTGTACAGTACCCACGCAGGGTGTGGAATTTCCACACCCCCATGTGGCTTATAAGATTATGAGGGGTCACTTTTCATTATCTTCACCACTTACACCCATCTTCTCATACTTCCCCATCTTCAAGAATCTGAACTTTTGAGCACAAAAACTAATTTTCTTCAACTCCTTGGAGATTTAAAAGTGTTTTGCCAGCATTTGCATTAAGTTTCCTTCCCTGATTTGCTCCGGTAAACTTCATTTTCCCCTATCTTCTCTATGCCTTTATTTTGCCAATCCATAGAGTTTTATTGGTTTATAAGTGTTGTTTTTCATGGAAAATCTTGTAGAAACACTTTAGAATGTATGGATCGGAAATTTTTGGAAGCGTTGGAGCCCAATCATGGCTTCTTGGCCATGGTTGGCGCCTGCACGCTGCGTCAGTCGGCCCCACGCCCGCATGGGCAAGGCCGGTCATTCGTCGCGGCTCCCACGCGGGCTGCTGCGCACTCGCGCCCGCGTGGGCTGGCCGACCCGCTCGGCTGCCCACGCAGCGCGCCCTCAGCCCCACGCCGCGTGAGGGCTGGCCAGCCGCGTGAGCCGGGCGCCACGCGCTGCGTGGCGCCTCGCCCGGATCAGACGCGCCTCAGCGGTGCGTGGCTTCCCCACACGCCCGTGTGGGCTGGAAAAGTACCCAATAAGGCCAGAAAAGTGCTTGGCTTGCCCTTCATGCCCGCGTGGAGCCCTCAGACTCATCAAATTCATGCTTAACCGACTTCTTTTTGAAGCTTTATTTGCGTGTATGACACCAAGGACCGAAAAAAACTTGTTCCAAATGCTTGAATTTCATACGATTAACCTTGGATGAGAACATTATTTTTGGCACACCGCAACTCCGTAAGACTGACGTTGATGCTTGAGCCGTCCCCACTCATGATTCTTTAGTTTTTCTTTACTTTTGTTTTTCATTTATAGTTTTTTTCCTTATTTTTATTTTTATTTATTTTTTTGTTTTTAGACTTTAGTTAACTTTGTGTTTTTGTTTTTGTTTGTGCGAGTTTGTGCTTCATGTGTTTACTTATAAGAACTCAGTACATCTTTTTCTATTTTGTTGAGCTTCACTGAACCCCTTGTCTATGTGCAGATGGCCTTGAGAGTGAAGTTGATGGTGTTTTAGTCATAGACATGATCATGTGATATTGTTATATGGTCATGTGAGCTTCACAACCCGATGAACACATACACCCATGAGTTAGGCTTCACCAAACGAAGAATGAGGAGTTCGGGGAGTCCTATTTTAATTGCATTCCCACACACATTATGCTTCCATTGTTATTATTTTTTTATTGTGCTTGCATGCGTACATTGAGGGCAATGTACATCTTAAGTGTGGGGAGGGTTCACCTTTATACATGACTTTTACTTGTGTTTTCATGAGCATGCTCTTGTTGCCAATGAAGGTTCACCTTAGGGTTAAGAGTTTAATTCTTAGTTTTTTTGGAGGTTATAAACATGGATTTTTATCATGCTCTAGTTTTTCATCCAATTTTATTGAATATTTTTGTCCGATTGCTCTTTCTGCACTTTTCTCACTCATTAGACCTATGAAGACTCTAATTCATTATGTTTGGGACTTTTAGTGTGCTAGTTTTTTTATTTGAAAAAAAAGAAAAATCATCATAGGAAAAATCAGAAAAATCAGAAAAAAATTTGATAAAAGAAATGGAAATTGCTTGTTGTTTGTACATAGGATGTGGAAAGAGCTACCACCCATGATGTATGTAGCTACTCTCATAAGTCGGATACTTGTTATGCCCCTAATGAGAGAAAGAGCTATCTCATGGGATGTGTGAAAAGCTACCATTCTCGGTAGAAAGAGCTACCACCTGAAAAGTGTGAAAGCCACTCGGGAGGCATCTTGGGAAAGGGCTACCTTAGAGGTTGTGTGAAGCTACTATCTATTCTTTCTGTTTATAAATAAGTCCCATGTTAATAAGAACTTGGTAGTGGACATAGTGTTGACATGAGTTGAGTTTTTCACACACACACGCATTCGGATTTTATCACATTCATTTTTTATTGGATTGTTTGCTAGAGCATTGATTGTTTTGTCTAGTGTTTGATTCTCTCCATGACTGTAGTATTTTATTCTTGTACTCATTTTTACTGTGGTTTATGTCTCATATTGTGTATTTGGTGTTCTTTTATGCATATAGGTTGTGAATGCCTTGAAGAGTAAAAAGGAAGCAAAGATAGGCTATAAAGACACAATGTTGGGAGTTCTTGTTCAATTCAAGGACCAAGACACGAGAGCAGTTCATAAACATGGAGATGTGTGCCAACTTCCAAAAGATTTTAGTCAATTCACTATTTGGAAGGGCACAAAGGCAGCCACATCTTCATATTTCTTCTCTTTGTGAAGATTGCAAGACCTCTCAAAGATACGTCGATGAAGAAAAGTTTTATAGCCTACCACATGGACGTGTGCCCGGACATGTGGCCTTAAGAGAAGAGTGTTTGGATCGCATTTTGTGAAAAGCAATGCAGCAATTTCACTGTAGCAGTACCGTAGCAAAATTACTGTTCACGCGGCCGCGTGGAAATTCCCCGCGCCTGCGTGGAAATTCTTGCAGCCCACGCGGGCGCGTGGAAAATCCACACGGGCGCGTGAGGGCACGTGACAGACGCGATCTAAGGCCTATAAATAGCCATTTTGCCCTATTATTTCTCATCTTTTGTGCGGCTCTTGAGGGGTGAGACGGCTAGGGTTTGGAGAGGAGGTCTTTGCGGCTTTGGAGGCGCTTCATCACCAACTTTGATCGATTCCTCCTCCGTCATAGCATCAAGGAAGCCACCGGTGAACCTAGCTTCGGAGTGGGTCTTTCAAGACGTCGAAACTCTCCATCAAGGCCATCAGTTCATATATAAGGGGGTTTATTTCTATGGTTTTAATGTACTTTCATTCATTGATGGTGTGTTTTGTATGTTGCTCCATGGAGAGCTAAACCCCTAGAGGGTATTTGGGCTTGTGAACCCTAGGATTCTCATCTTTTGTGGATTTTCTTAGTGTTTCTATTTAATCCGAGTTTGATTAAGTTTTAATCTTGTATTCTCATTGCTTGCTTGTTTAATTAATCCTTGTGGTTGATTTGATTTGCATGATTTGTTACTTTGATGTGAGAGAGGTCTCCATTAGAGTTAGAACTTCAAGGTTAAAGAGGGTTGAGAGGGTGAGTCATGAGATAGTGGAGTGTCCCCTCTCCCTTCCGATTGAGTGTATTCTATCTCCGTTCCTTAAGCTCTATGCAACCATATTTGGTGTGAGGCGTGAGATTGAGAGATTTCTCCGCCCGAGACCTTGTAGGGGGTTAGGATCCTTCACCGGGAATTAGGGTTGGATCAATCTTTAGGAATCGGATACAACTCTTGGAATCCCTAGAGTGCTTTTGCAGTCATATGTGGTGTGAGGTTTTGAGATTGAGCGATTTCTCCACCGGGACCTCGTACGGGACTAGTATCGGTGATCGGGAGGCCGAATCCGATTATATTTGGATTTCCACGACTTAACTTACTCATCATAGAAACACTTTTGCTTATTCGGTACCTAATACTGAATCCTAGGGGGAGCATTGCCCGAATACCCCTACATTTATCGATTGAGATCTCCATCCATTTTACCCTTGCATATTTGTCTCCTGTATTCATTTCTTCAGCACATTAGATCACCACACCTTTCCATTTATCATTAGGTTAGAAAGCGTAGAAGAAGTTAGTACTAGTAGCCCTGCTCCCTCGTGGATTCGACTACCCACTCACCGGGGTAATTATTACTTCGACACCCGTGCACTTGTGGTTTACACGCATATTCGGACTCGTGTCAGCATCAATGAGTGATCAGTTAAAAGAAAGGTTGGTGACAGTCCTTGCTCAGTTTGACTTGTCCTATCATGAACAAAGGCAGGAACTTTTATCTATGGGTGTGTCGATGTCAAGAAGGGAGATTTGTGGAATGGAAGCATTGATAGCCATTGAAGACCATTCAGAAATACATGCACAAGTGGAAGAAGAGGAGAATTATTGTGAACATGAGGTGAGCAATTTTTAGGAGATTGACAGATTGAAGAAGAGCAGGTTCCACCCATCAATTGATGAACTACCAGAATATGAGCTTAAAACCTTGCCAGAACATTTGGAGTATGCCTTCTTGATGGAAGAATCTAAACTCATGGTGATTGTAGCTGCAAACTTGTCTGTAGATAAAAAGGGCAAGCTTGTTAGCATGCTAAAAAGTCATAAATCGGCTATTGCATGGAAAATTTCCAAAATTAAGGGCATAAATCTGTCATTCTGTACTCATAAAATCTTAATCGAAGATAACTACAAATCTGTCATCCAACCTCAGCGAAGATTAAATCCATACATGAAGGAAGTCATCAAGGCGGAGGTGGTGAAACTCCTGGATACAGGGATCATTTATCCCATATCTGATAGTGCATGGATGAGTCCAACACAAGTGGTTCCGAAAAAAGGGGGATGACAGTTGTGAGAAATGAGAGGAATGGATTAATTCCATCCATGTCAGTGACAGGATGGCGAGTTTGCTTTGATTATAGAAGACTAAATAATGCCACTCGAAAAGATCATTTCCTATTGCCATTTTTTGATCAAATGTTGGAACGATTGGCAGGGCATCAATTTTATTGTTTCCTTCATGGCATGTCGGGATACTTTCAAATCCCTATAGCTCCAGAAGATAAGGAGAAAACCACATTTACTTGCCCTTATGTGACTTTTGCTTATAGAAGAATGCCTTTCGGATTGTGTAATGCACCAGCAACATTCTAGCGCTGCATGACGGCTATTTTTGATGATCTTTTGGAAGACATTATGGAGGTGTTCATGTATGATTTTTCGGCATTTGGGGATTCTTTTGATACATGCTTAAAAAATTTGGAGAGAGTACTAGTGTGATGTGAAGAAACGAACCTAATCCTCAATTGGGAGAAGTGTCACTTTATGGTCCAAGAGGGGCGTGCAATCGCCCCTGTGAGTTGGACCTGTGAATGTCCACGTCTGTGTGGAATTTTCGCACGTGGGGGCGAAACACTTAATGATTCTTCTCGGTTAGACAGAGAAGCCACAGGGGTTTGCATCTGCCCCTGTAGGTCTGGTGCACGGGCGTGGGCATTTTCCACAACCCATGCGGTTGTATTCAGAGACAAAGGAGTATTTTCCCGAGATTACACAGGGGCATGTGTTTGCCCCTGTGGCTCTCTGCCTTGGAGGCGCACGGGCGTGGGTAATTTCCACACGCCCGTGCGGATTAACAAAACGTCAAGAGGCGCGAGTTCTTTTTAAAGTCTCATCATTTTTCTTAATTTTTACACTCCTAATTCATTTGAGAGCACACCTGCACTCTTCCCCGACTTTGTATTACCCATTTGGAGGGATTTTCACTTGGTTTTCTGGCCGAATCAAAGTTTTCAAATTCAACTCATTGGTAAGCCCTAATTCTTGTTTTTCGTCATTAATTCTTGATTTTAATCGATGAAAGTGGTTAATGCTGCTTCGTTTCTACAATTCGAAGGGTATTGCATGCTTAGAACAAAGTAAGAAACAATTAAATGGTGTCTTCTTGGATTTTTGAAGCGCTGCCGTGCGGTTTTCACGCCCTATGGATCCACACGATCTTGTGGAAATTCCACACGACTGTGTCAATTTCTACAGCATTATTCCTTTGACCCAATTTGAATAATTTCTTTTGTAATTCTTGCAAATATGGCACCTAGGACTAAGATCGTGGTCAGTAAATGTCCTATGGAGCAGTTCCCAGAGATAAAACACACTGAGTTCGCTATTCCCGAGCATCAGACTCGTTTTGAGTGTCTGTCAAGATTTCGGTTCCGACAGACTCGATTCCTAGACAAGAGCATATTACGAGACATACAGCAGGGAGGAGAGTTAGCGGATGAGGTAGAGGACTTGGTGTCAGTTGGAGGGTGGAGACGGTTATTAGATATCAGAGAGCCTGCTTTCCGTACACTTACACTCGACATGTTATCCTCATTTGAGTTCGACCGTTCTTATGATAGATTTGATAGCGATGACGCTATATAGTTAAGAGCACTGGGGGATCACTATAGCATGAGTATAACAGAGTTTTTGATCAGATTGGGGTTTTATGAGGTGTCATTGACAGACACTGAGGAGTATACTCAGTTACCGATAGATTATCTGGGCGCCTTGACCTCGCAGAGGGTGTATGGAGTGCTATGCGGTCAGGGCCAGTATGAGCTAGGGGTGTCCAAGGCCACGTGCCTAACTAGACCTGCATATTAATATTTTCATGCCATTATGATCAGGTCGTTGAATGGCCATGGTGCCAGTACCGGCATCCTGAACAGGCAGGAGCTCCTGTATCTTAATTCGATGGTTCAGAGCATACCGATCCATTTGGGACATATCATCGTAGAGTATTTACGACATCAAGGGCAGTACACCAGATTAGCAGTGATCTTCTCGGGTCCCTACATCACGAGATCTGTTATGGGTATAACAAAGGAATATTGATGTGGAGTTGCTTGAATAAACTCAGGAACTTCTTGTATTGTTCATCCGTTTGGTCATTCTTCAATCTAGAGGGATAAGGGATTCTTGGCCTGAAAGATAGGAGTGCCACCTCTTTCTCTTTGCTTGCTCCCTCCTCAACCTCTATGACCTCGGGTGCTTCTACATTGGACTTCTCACTCGGAAGCTTACCCTCAACCTCACAACCACTTCTCAAAGTGATCACCTTCACATGCTCTATAGGATTGGTCTTGTTATTACTCGGCATGCTTCCTTGTGGTCTCTCCAATAGAGACTTCACAATTTGCCCTACTTGATTCTCAATATTGCGCAAAGAAGCGGTATGGTTGCGAAGTGTAGCATCGACAGATTGAAACCTTGTATCCGATGATTGCACAAATCTAGTAAAAGCCTTCTCTAAATCGGCATTTAGGTTTCCAAGCCTAAAACTTGGTTCTCTATATTTGGGGCTTGTTGTTTTTGTAAACCCATTGGTGCCATTACCTTTTGTGGTCCTTGGTTACTCCACGAGAAATTGCGATGATTCTTCCAGCCCGGATTGTAGGTATTGCTATATGAATTCCCTTGGTTCCTCATTGCATTACCCATAAAATCGACTTTCTCCACTAAAGATGCATCACCAATAGAGATCAGGCAATCGGAGGGAGCATGACCTCCACCGCATCTGGTGCAAGTAGTCATGACCGCCACTCTATTAGAAGTTAGAAGGTCTAACATCTTACTCAACGATTCCTCTTGAGCCACCAATGAAGTTACTGCATCTATTTCATGAAGCCTGGCCGCCTTTTTCCTTTCCCGCACATTCCACTGATAACTGTTTATGGCCATGTCTTCTACTAACTATCGGGCTTCTTCCGGGGTTATACTCCCCATTGTAGCTCCTATGGTGGCATCTAGCAATTATCTTGTACTCGGAAATCAACCTATTCTAAAAGTCTGAATAATCATCCATTCAGGGAATCCATGCTGTGGGCATCTCCGCATAAGATCCTTGAAGCGCTTCCATGTCTCAAACAATGACTCTAACTCCATCTGCACAAACGACAATATCTCATTGTGAAGCTTGGCCGATTTCCACGAAGGAAAGTATCTAGCAAGAAAAGCTTCGACTATCTTATTCCAAGTCGTGATGAGGCCTTGGGCAAAGGATGTAGCCACTACTTGGCTCTTTCTTTAATAAAGAATGGGAAAGCCCTCAATCTAATAGCATCATCTGATACACCGTTAATCTTATGCATATCACAAACTTCAAAGAAGTTCTCTATATTGTTGTTTGGATCCTCATCGGCCAAACCATTGAACTGTACTGTTTGCTGAATCATTTAGATGAATGTTGGTTTCAGCTCGAAGTTCGGATCTGTAATCGGTGGTCGCACAATACTCAATTGTGGGCCCAGAACTATGGGTCTAGCATAATCAGAAAGTGTCCTTTGTTGCTCATTCTGTTCTGCCATATTATCTAACCCTTCAACTTCTATTTTAGCTTGATTAGACAGTTCTTGCACTGGTACTTTTCCCTTCTTCTGTGTGTATGTTCAAATTTAGGATCTCCTTCAATCAATATCGAAGGGCTGCCTCAGGTCATAACCTCGAGCTACACCCAAAGAAAGAAAACAAATCAGAACGATGATAGAAAAAGAATATGTGAAATACAATGAATGAATGAATGAATAGCTAAGAAAAAAAGTGCAAAGTATTTCTAAACGCCTACTCCCCGGCAACGGTGCCAAAAACTTAACAACGCCCCTTGCGTATGTCCCGTAAGTGCATGGGTTTGTCGAAGTAATAAATCCCAGATGATTGGGTATCATGTCCACAGAGAGTAGGTAATAAAAACACTTAAATTATTTCTTAACTAAGAGAAAAGTGAATAATAGTTGTGTGATAAGATGTAATGTTACAAATGTAAAAGACACAAGAAAGAGAGCACAAGTAAAAGGAAGATAAGGCAATCGATATAAATGGGGTACCCGGATATTATTCCACCATGGACAATTGTTTCAAGTGCAAAACCCTCTATTATGGTTTCTAACTAATGCATTAATGAGTCATGGAGATCATTCAATATATGGTCCCAAATCTAAGCTCAACCATGCCTAACTCTATACATGTCCTAGAGGAGAAATTGAACAATCTCTCAACCTTGCACTCACATTGAATCGCAACGAGTTCTAGGGATTCCAAGTGATAAATCCTCTTCCAATATGTAGACCTAACCCTTTGGTCTAGGCGGAAGGTCCCTAGTCACAATTAAGCCCTAGGTGCTAAAATCCCTTCAATGTTTCACTCTGTTGCCTATACAACTAAGCCCCAGCGGAAGGTCATCCCTTAGCCCATTCAATCTACTATGACCGCAAAGAACTCGATGAAATGGAGGTAGGATAAATCACACCGGAGGGGAAAGAGGACGCTCTTATACCTCTCGACTCACACTCTCAACCCTTTCCAATCTAACTATGTCTAACTCTCGTGTTATGACACTCACTCACAAGGGTTACCAAGGTGAACTCTTAATCCTAGTGTCACTCTAAGAGAGCGTTCAATCAATCAAGCATTCAAGATTGGAACTCAAACAAAACATCAATTAATGAAAGCATAATAAAAAGGTTTAATAAAACAAATACATCCTAGGGTTCACAAATCCAAGTACCCACTAGGGGGTTTAGCTCTCCATTGAGCTAGTTACAATCAATGAAATCGAATGTAAAAGCAAGTAATCCATAGAAAATCCCCTCGATAGTCGTAATGTTGGTCTTGTGAAGAAGCCTCTACTCGTGCAAGGGTCCCTTTGTCCAGCCTAGGATACACCTCGCTGGATCGGTGCCGACGAAAGCTCTCCCACTAACCTTTTTCCAAGCAGAACGTGATGTCAGAGCCATAGAACGTC
Organism: Dioscorea cayenensis subsp. rotundata; assembly: GCF_009730915.1. Lineage (NCBI taxonomy): Eukaryota > Viridiplantae > Streptophyta > Magnoliopsida > Dioscoreales > Dioscoreaceae > Dioscorea > Dioscorea cayenensis. The sequence goes on from NW_024086660.1 coordinate 152,174, forward strand.
TCCCAATCCCTATCCAATACCTCTCGAAACCTTAGCCGCCGCCCTCTCTCAAGTTGGGGAAAAGATGGAGAATAGAATGTCAAATCGGGCTGAAATCGCCTTTAAATAGGGCTAGAATCGGGCATCTACACCATGAGATTCTCCACACGCCCTGCGTGGAATTTTTCACACGGGCGTGGATAATATCCACACTGCCTGTAGATTCTTTTGGAATTCTCTTTTTGGCCTACTGTGAAGCAGACTACCCCAAGAGATTCCTCGCAGCACTCTACAAATGGGCACACATTTACGTCATAGGTCGCTTTGCTTCTTCAACAACGGCTTCATCGGTGAAGATTTTGCTATTAATGCACAAGCAAGGATACTCGAATTTGACTGCCTTTGTGGCCCTCCAAATCATTGTGCTAACTTGAATACAAGAAGGTTGGCACACATTCTCGTATCTTGAACCCGACTTATGTCTTTGCGTTTAATCTTTCTCAAGATTTCATCCAAATGGTGCATTTATGATCGACATTGGCTTCTTTCTCTAACATTTGGCTTCACAACTCTATATGCATGAAAGTAACAAAAATGCACACATATTAGCGCTAAAACCTGATAAAAGTAATGCTTATCATAAGGAAAGAACACTTCGCATTCTTATCACACAAGCACTTATCAATATCGTCTTCTTTTGATCCTTTAGAGCTATAAGAATTTGGAAGTACCCCGACAAACTATCAAGGAAACAATAAAACTGATGCCCTGCCAACTGCTCCAACATCTGATCAATAAACGACAATGAAAAATGGTCATTTAGAGTTGCATTATTTAACCTTCTGTAGTCAATGCAGACGCGCCAGCCCGTAAATGTCTTGGTTGGAATTAGTTCATTCTTTTCATTTCTCACAACCACCATTCATCCCTTAGGATCTTATGAGTGCAAAATGAGGCATTGAAGCCTTTTATATCAGAGATCTTCCAAGCAATAGCAGATTTATGTTTATTTAACATTTTCACATGCTTGTCCTTCTGCTCTGGAGAGAGATTCGAGGCTACAATCAACGGGAGCTTTGAATCTTCCATTAGAAAGGCATATTCCAAATTTCCGGTAAAGTTTTAAGCTCTAATTTGGGTGGTTTCTCAATCGATGGTCGCAATCTTCTTTCCTTCAATCTCTAAATTTCCTCAAAATTATCCGACCATTGTTCAAAATTGTTCTCTACCTCCTCTGCTTGTATATGTGCTTTTGAATGGTCTTCAAAAACAACAACATCCTCTATTTCAAAGATTTCCTACCCTGAAGTTGACACACCCAATGAAAAAAATTCTTGTCTTTGTTCATGATAGAACGAATCAAATTGAGCAAGGACCATCTCCAAACTTTGTTCCAAATGAATTCTCATAGATGCCAATGCAAACTTTTCGAACTGATCTAGCACACTATCCAAGTCATAACTCTGATCCTGAATTCTATCAATATAATCAACAACTGTTGCTTCCATGGGATGGTTAATGGTGAATTGTTCTTCCAAAGAAGAACATGAAGTGGACTGCACCGAAAACAACTGAACTTTCTGTTCTATATTTTCAACCATTCCTGTGATTGTGTTAAATAATTCGGTATGTTGATCATTTTCTCTAAAATCAAAGAAAAAGAACAAATCAGAATGTTGGAAGAATAAGAAGCTATGAAATAGAGTAAATGATGAATAGCTAAATAGCAAAGTGCAAAGTGTCTCCAAAACACCTATTTCCCGGCAATGGCACCAAAAACTTGACAACGCCCTTGTGTGTGACTCGGGTGAGTGGGTTATCGTATCTAAAGGGAATAGTGAATAGAAAAACAATGATTGCTACTTAACTAAGTGAAGATGAAATAATAATAGTGTGGATAAAATCAATGTGAACAAGACTAAAGAAAATAAGAAAAAGAGGCACAATAAAATGAGAGGAAAGGCAATCAATAGAAAGTGTGGCACTTAGCCATTGCTCCCCCTAGGGTTATTGATTCAAGTGAAAGACCAACTATTATGTCTCCTTACTGATGCTTAACGAGTTATGGAAATACTAAAATACACGGTCCCAAACCTAAGGTCAACTTTGACTAACTCTACACTATGCCCCGGTGGAGAAATCACTCAGTCTCAACACCTCACACTATTTATAGTTATAAGAAGCTCTAGGGATTCCAAGTGATAAGCCCTATTCCTATATGTAGATCTAACCCTTTGGTCCAGGTGAAAGACCAATAGTCACAATTAAGCCACAAATACTAAGGATTACTTCAACGCTTCACTCTATTGCTCCCGCAACTAAGCTCCAGTGGAGTTCCTATCTTAGCACTTCACTCTATTGTGACCACAAAAAACTCTAGGAACATGGAGGTAAGATAAATCACACCGAATGGTAAAGGGGATGCTCCGCTACCTCTCGACTCAACCTCTCAACCCTCTCCAATATAGTAATGTCTAACCCTAATGGTGTGTCACTTATCCACAATGGCTACCAAGATGGACTCTCAACCCTAGTGTCAATCTAAGGGAGAAATCATTCAACAAGCATCCAAGATTGGAACTCATTTAAAGACTTCAATTAAGTAAAACATAATAAAAGGTCAATGAAATAATAACATCCTAGGGTTTTGATTAGTGCTTGAGTATACATATTTCTATATATGTTTTACATGCATTGAGCATCATTTTTACCATGGTTTATATCTCATATTGTGTATTTGGTGTTCTTTTATGCATATAGGTTGTGAATGCCTTTAATAGGAAAAAAGAAGCAAAGATAGGCTATAAAGACACCATGTTGGGAGTTCTTGTTCAATTCATGGACCAAGACACGAGAGGAGTTCATGAATGTGGAGAAGTGTGCCAACTTCTAAGAAGATTCAAGTCAATTCACTAGTTGGAAGGGCACAAAGGCAGTCACATCTTCGTGTTCCTTCCCTTTGTGAAGATTGCAAGACCTCTAAAAGATACGTCGATGGAGAAAAGTCTTATAGCATACAACATGGATGTGTGCCTGGCCATGTGGCCTCAAGAGAAGAGTGTTTAGACCACGATTATTGAGATTACTGTAGCAAAATACTGTACCAGAATTACTGATCACGCGCTCGCGTGGAAATTCCTGCAGCCCACGCGGGCGCGTGGAAAATCCACATGGGCGAGTAGGGGCACATGATAGATGTGGTGTAAGGCCTATAAATAGCCGTTTTGCCATATTCTTTCTCATCTTTTGTGCGGCTCTTGAGGGGTGAGACGGCTAGGGTTTGGAGAGAAGGTCTTTGCGGCTTGGGAACCTAGCTTCAGAAAGGGTCCTTCAATACGTCGAAGCTCTCCATCAAGGCCATCAGTTCATATATAAGGGAGTTTATTTTTATGGTTTTAATGTACTTTCATTCATTGATGCTGTGTTTTATATGTTGCTCCATGGAGAACAAAAACCCGAGAGGGTATTTGGGCTTGTGAACCCTAGGATTCTCATCTTGTGTGGATTTGCTTTGTGTTTCAATTTAATCTGAGTTTGATTAAGTTTCATTCTTGATTGTTTAATGCTTGCTTGCCTTATTGGTCTTGTGGTTATATAGTTTGCATGATTTGTTGCCTTGGTCGGAGAGTGATCTCCATTAGGATTATAACCTGAAGATTGAAGAGAGTTGAGAGGGTGAGTCATCATATAGTGAAGTATCCCCTTTCCCCTCCGATTGGTGTATTCTATCTCCATTCCCTAGACTCTATGCAACCATATTTGGTGGGAGGCGTGAGACTGCTCGATTTCTCTACCTGGACATTGTAGGGGGTTAGGATCCTTCGCCGGGTATTAGGGTTGGATCAATCTTTAGGAATCTGTTACACCTTTTTGAATCCCTAGAGTGCTTTGCGTTCATATGTGGTGTGAGGTGTTGAGACTGATCGATTTCTTCACCGGGACCTCGTAGGGGGCTAGTATCAGTGATCTGGAGACAGATTCGATTATATTTAGATTTCTGTGACTTAACTTGCTCATCATAGAAACACTTTGCATATCTGGTACCTAATACCTTAATCCTAGGGGGATCATTGCCCGAATACCCCAATTTTACTGATTAAGATCTTCCTCTATTTTACCCTTGCATATTCGTCTCCGGTATTCATTTCTGCGCACATTAGATCAACACACTATCCCATTATCATTAGGCTAGAGACCAAAGGAGAAGTTAGTACTAGTAATCTTGTTCCCTGTGCATTCGACTACTCGGCTCACCGGGTAATTATTACTTCGACACCCATGCACTTGCGGTTTACACGCATATTCGGACGTGTCAAGTTTACAAGTCCAAGTACCCACTAGGGCGTTTAGCTTTCCATAGAGCAAGATACAATCAATAATGAAATCGAAAGTAAAAACGTGTAATCCATAAGAAAACCCCCTTGGTATTCATGTCGATGGTCTTGTGGAGTAGACTCGTCCTCTCCAATGGTCCTCTTGTCAAGCCTATGGCACACCTCACCGGATCGGTGCCGACGAAAGGTCCCCTAATAACTATCTTTCAAGAGAAAGATGGTGTCAAAGCCATAGATCCATTCCAAAAACATGCCAAAGCCCCTCTAAACCCTAGCCGTAGGCCTCCTAAAGTTGGAGAAAAGATGGAGAGAATGATGAAAGATCGATCCCCAAATCGGTACAAGTTGCTTCTTCATAAAGGGCTGGAATCAGGCATCCACACGGGCATGTGCAATTTCCACATGCCCGCGTGGATTTCTAAAAATCTGATTTTCTGCTGGCTGTGAACAGTAACTACTATATCAAATTGCTACATAAACAGATCGATACTTTTTATTGAGGCAACATAAACGGGCACACATCTATGCCATAGGTCACATCGCTTCTTCAATAAAATGCCATATTGGTGAAGATCTTGCTAACATTACATAAGTTAGAATAGACAAATGTAACTGCCTTTATGCCCCTCTAAACCATGTAATTGCTTGAGCGCATGGAGTTTGGTACACATTCACGTATCTTCGATCACAACTTGTGTCTTCATATTTGTTCACTCCAAGACTTCATCAGCAAAGTACAATCGCAATCTACTTTGGTTTCTTTCTTTCATATTTGGCTTCACAACCATATATGCGTAAAAGAACACAAAAACATATGCATTAGCGATAAAATCTGATAAAAGTAATGCTCATCGTGAGAAAAGAATACTTCGTATTCTTAGTACGGAAACACTTATCATTCTCTTTTTTTTCTTTTTGTACATAAATAAGTCCCTCTCACTTAGAGCTTTGAGGAGTATACATTGGGTTGACTTAAGTGAGTTGACACACACTTACACGATATCTGGTTGTTGTCCCTTTTTGTTCAAGTTTTTAGCTAGATGGCAGTTTTTTCATATTAGTTGCGAAATTTTTCCTTAGTTGTAGAATAAGTCTTTTGCACACTTTTGGTGAACTTAAGGCCAAGCTCTTTCAATTTTCCTTCTTATATGCTTCAATGTTTTATTTTTGCTTGAGGACAAGCAAATGCTTAAGTGTGGGCGAGTTTGATAAGTACTTGTGTATAAGTAATATGAAGTATTCTTTTCTTACATTGAGCATTACTTTTCTTAAATTTTATCACTTATTCATGTGTATACATGTTCTTTTGTGCTTTTGAGGTTGCTGAGATAATTGTGGAAGAAAGGAACCAAAACTAGATTGTGGATGCATTTATTAATGAAATCTTGGAGTGAACAAATGTGAAGACACAAGATGTGCTCAAAGACATTTGAGTTTGTGACCTCCATTTTGGCTTCAGCAAACATACAAATCAGAGGGGGATAAAGGCAGTCATACTCATGTGTTCCGACTTTTGCAATACTAGGAAGATCTTTGTCAATGTGATTTCATTGAAGATCCAATGCGATCTACGGCATGGATGTGTGCCCATTCATGTGGCCTCAATGAAAAGTGTGGATTTGGGAGTATTTTTTGGCGAAGTACTGTAGCAATTACTACAGTAACTCATTTTAGCAAAAAATCACTGTAGCAGTTATTGTTCACAACTCGCAGGAAATAGAATTCTGCAAATTCTAACAGGCGTGTGGAAATTCCACACGCCCGTGTGGATGCCTGATTCAAGCCCCTATAAATGCCGTGATTTCAAACATTTTAGGGGATTCTTTTCCTATCGTTTTCCCATCTTTTCCCCATCTTTGGAGGTGTTGGCTGCTAAGGTTTGGAGAGGCTTTGTGACACGTCCGAATATGCGTATAAACCGCAAGTGCACGGGTGTCGAAGTAATAATTACCCGGTGAGTCGGGTAGTCGAAGGTAGCCCTTTCCCGAGTGGCTTTCACACTTTCGAGGTGGTAGCTCTTTCTACTAAGGGTGGTAGCTTTCACACATCCCATGAGATAGCTCTTTCTCTCATTAGGGCATAACAAGTATCCGACTTATGAGAGTAGCTACATACATCATGAGTGGTAGCTCTTTCCACCCCCTATGTACAAGCAACAAACAATTTCAAAATTTTTTTTTTTTCAATTTTTCTTATTTTTCTGATTTTTCTGATTTTTTTTTTATTTTTATTTTTTTTAAAAACTAGCACACTAAAGTCCCAAACATAATGAACTAGAGTATTCATAGGTCTAATGAGTGAGAAAAGTGCGCAAAGAGCAAACGGACAAAAAATATTCAAGAAAATTGGATGAAAACTAGAGCATGATAAAATCTAATGTTCACAACCTCCAAAAACTAAGAATTAAACTCTTAACCCGAAGGTGAACCTTCATTGGCAACAAGAGCATGCTCATGAAAACACAAGTATAAGTCATGTATAAAGTGAACCCTCCCCCACAATTAAGATGTACATTGCCCTCAATGTACAAATGTAAGCACAATAAAGATAGCATCAATGAAAGCAACAAGTGTGCGGGAATGCAATTAAAACAATACTCCCCTTAATTCCTCATGGACATTTGGTGAAGTCTATCTCAAGGGCGCGTTGTAACGATTGTGAAGTTCACACGACCATGGAATAAAGCACATGATCGTGTCTATGACTAAAACATCAACAACATCACTCTCAAGGCCAACTACACGGAATACAAGGGGTTCAGTAAATCTCAACAAAATAGAAAAGGAAATACGAATGCAAATAAATAACAAAACAAAAGCATAAAGATAACTCTCAGAAGGTGAAACCTTTCTGAGCACAAAAGTCCACAAACTAAAGATAAAACACATAAAAACATAAAATGCAAAAATAAAAAGTCTCATGAGTGTGACGCGTCAAGCGCCGAGCATCCGGAGTCAGTGTCAGTCTCGGGCGCGGATGTCTGATGTAGAGCGGATGAGACCTCCTCGTCGAGAGTCTGCTGAATACGATCAAGTCGCTCCAGAATCCGCACCTGGTTCTCCAAGATGGAAGCAACGGCAGCCTCGAGTCTAGCCAGGTGCTCGTGTACTCGAGAGATAGATGACTCTGGATCAGTGGATGTTGTCGGTGCTGCCTCGGTGATCCTGGGCTCGGCTGCAGATGGTGCTCTCGCGGGCCTCAGCGAGGCTCCCTCGTCGTCCCTCGGGATGACGACTCCACTAGTGCGTATCCACCTGAGCCTGTACGTCTCACAATGCCCATCAAACGGAGAGTAACCAAACCCAATGGTACTGGGCTACTGACTCTCTACTCGACCCTGACCGAGCGGATCAGACCCATCTTGAACATAAGACGAGTGATGTAGGGTCCCGCGAACAATGCTCCCAACCGCAGGTACTCACTCTGATGGTGAAAGTAATCGGCGACCACATATCCTAGGTGGAGAGGGACTCCATGGACCATGGAATGAAGGTACAAAAGATTTGTCCTGCGAAGTGAACCAGTACCATCTCCCCGACCTGTCACTGACTGGCTGAGAACTGCGTGAATGTACCTGTGCGCCGGTCGAGTGAGGCAAGAGGCCTTCGACTGGCCTAGAGAATACTGATGGCCGCCGCATAAATCATGGAAAACCTGGCCCGGAGTGATATCATGAGGGTAATCGGTGAGGAGCTGTGTGTACTCGATAGTATCAGTATAGTCCTGATCGTATAACGCAAGATATATCGAGAACTGGGTAAAAGACATCCCATGCGGCTGACAAAAGGCTCGGAAACAAATGGCATCCTCCGTGTCAAAACAGGTATCAACTGTGTCACGATCGAAGGAAAACGAGGCAAGAACCTTCAAGGTGGTATCTCGTTTGACGGGCTCCTGAATAGCAAGCAATCGGTCCCAACCTCCCACACTAACTAGCTCTTTGACCTCTTCTGCAAGACCAATATCCTCTAGTGCGTCCCAGTTAATAAATTGTGACTGTCCAATCTTGAGATTCTGGAGACGCTCGAACCGTTGCTGATGAACGGGGTCAGGGAATTCTACTGTTGGTGGTGGAGTCGGCTCCCTGTCATGGCGAGTACGTTTCTGAGCCAATCTCTTGGTCCGCGGTGCCATATCTGTTAAGAAAACATGTAAAAACATCAGTTCGGCATGTATACAATGTAAACAGTGCACCGCGCGCCCGAGGGCAGCGAGCCGGAGGGAAAACAGGGCCTCTTGGCCTCTGTCCAGCCCACGCGGGCGCGTGGGCAGGCCACGCGCCCATGTGGGCGCGTGCCTGGCTCAGCCAGATGGCCGCGCGCCCGCGTGGGCGAGCCACGCTGGCGGCGCAGTGCGCTTGCCAAGCCACGCGCCCGCGTGGCCCTGCGAGCTGGCTGGCCAGCCCGCAGCGGGCGCATGGGCAGGGCACGGCGCCCGCGTGGGCGCCCGACTCCGGCGATTTCGCCGGAGTTGGGCTCCTACGCCTCACATAAATCATTCTCAAGCATTCATTAGGTGTCTAACATGATTTCCTATGAAAAATAGCACACAAATACCATGAAAATTCCATGAAAATGACCTTGAAGAACATGGAAAGGGTGGGAGAAAGTGAGAGCTTCCCGGAGCAAATTGGAGAAGAAAAATCGGTGCAAACTCCGGTAAATCACTTCTAATCCCCCAAGGAATTGAAAACAAATGGTTTTATAGATCAAAACTTGAGTTTTATAGGAGTGAAAAAGTGGAAGATGAAAGGGTTCTTTTAAAAATGGAAGATGATGAATAGTGCCCCTTCACATTCTTATAGGCACATGGGGGTGTGGATTTGCCACTCCCCCGCGTGGGTACTGTACACGACCGCGTGGGCTGCAGAATTTCTGCAGACAGTCCACTAATTGCCTAAAACTCTAAATTGACACCAACTTTTCAACATTTAACATTAGAAACACACTAAACCATGTCATACACATGAAAAATAATGCAAATCACTGAAAAATTTCATGAAAACACCAGCAAACAACAAAAATTGATCAAGGCACACACTCATGAAATTATTACTGCAGGAATTAAATTTCAAGTCTAAAAACTAACTAAAAACTTGGGTTGCCTCCCAAGAAGCGCTTTGTTTAACGTCACTAAGCTTGACGTACCTATCCTTACCTCATGGTGGATCATAAAGATGGAAAACCTCTTTATTACATCTTGCACCTCTCCTTCAAAGTAAGGCTTTAACCTATGTCATGCTTTACCTTGAAGGTTCCCTTCTCGGGTGAGTGATTTCGATTGCGCCGTGTTGAAATACTTGAGTGACCTCAAATGGTCCCGACCACCTTGACTTTAGTTTCCCGGAATAACTTCAATCGAGAATTGAAGAGTAACACTCGATCACCTACTTTGAAGTCCTTGTGCGATCTAATGTGCTTGTCATGCCATAAAGCGTATTCTTTCTTTTGTAGATTCGTGCATTTTCATAAGCTCTCAAACGCCATTCATCTAACTCATTCAATTGCAACTTTCTTTGGTCACCAGCCCGGGAAAGGCTGAAATTCATTACTTTAATTGCCCAATATGCCTTGTGCTCAAGTTCTACCCCGGTAGATGGCACGCTTTCCCATAGACTAAGTTATAGGGTGTGGTCCCCACCGGGGTTTTGTATGCTGTCCCGGTATGCCCACAACGTGTCATCTAATCTTCCGACCAATCCTTCCGACTGTGCTCCACCGACTTGGACAAAAATTCTCTTCAACTCTCTATTGGTTACCTCTACCTCGTCCACTTGTTTTGCGGATGATACGGAGTAGCAAGACGATGGTTCACTCCATATCTTTTCAAAATTTTCTCAAGTTGTGCATTGCAAAAGTGAGTCCCTCGATCACTTATGATGATCCTAGGTGTCCCGAAACGAGTGAACAATTTCTTGAGGAATTTGACTACCGTTCTAGCATCATTTGTAGGAGAGCTTGAGCCTCAAACCCACTTAGACACATAGTCCACGGCGACCAAGATATAACGATTCCCATTGGAGCTAGGGAACGGCCCCATAAAGTCGATACCCCACACATCAATAACCTCACAAAACTGCATTGGATTTTTGCGGCATCTCATCACGTTTAGACAAATTCCTCGCTCTTTGGCAACTATCACAACATTGTACAAATTGTCTTGCATCTTCAAATAACGTTGGCTAATAAAAACCAGTCGCCAGGGACCTTTTTCGGCCGTCCCTCCCTGAGCATAATGACCGCCCACGGTCCCGAGTGACAATGAGCTAAAATATCCCATCCTTCTTTTTGTGAGACACATCTTCGCACGATATGGTGCATGCACATCCTGAAAAGATAAGGATCCTCCCAAGAAAAATGCTTCAAGTCTGCAAAGAATTTCTTCCTTTGTTGAAAAGAAAGTCCTCTAGGTAGAACTTTCCTCGATAAATAATTGGCAAAATCGGCGAACCACGGGGTATCAACTTCTGAAATTTCCTGCAGATTATACAAATGCTCCTCAGGAAATGCATCATTAATGTCAGTCTTCCATGACCCTTCTTCTTCTACACCTTCAAGTCGAGAAAGGTGATCTGCGACCACATTTTTCAGCCCCTTTCTTATCCCTAATCTCAACATCAAATTCCTGCGAGTAATAATACCCAACGAATCGGGACTTGGCTCGCATCGATTTGTTCATTAGATAGCGTAGTACTGAATGATCTGTGAAGACAACCACTTGTGAAAGAATGAGGTATGATCCGAATTTGTCAAATGCAAAAAACTACGACAACAATTCCTTCTCCGTAGTTGTGTAGTTCTCTTGGGCACTTGTCAAACTCTTGCTCGCATAATAAATGGGCTGAAAATGTTTATCTTTTCTTTGGCTTAGAACAGCCCCACGGCATGGTCACTAGCATCACACATAAGTTCAAAGGGAAGGTTCCAATCTGGTGAGATAAGGATTGGTGCTTGTACGAGTTTTTCTTTTAAAATGTTGAAGGCAAGCAAACAAGCATCATTAAACTCAAATGGGACATCTTTCTCCAACAACTTGGTCAACTGCTGAGCTATTTTCGAAAAATCTTTGATGAATCGACGATAGAAACCTGCATGGCCCAAGAAACTCCTAATTGCCTTGACATTAGTTGGAGGGGGTAGTTTTTCGATGGTTTCGATTTTTGCCCGATCAACTTCAATTCCTTGGCTAGAAATTTTATGACCAAGAACAATTCCCTCTTGGACCATGAAGTGGCATTTCTCCCAATTCAAAGCCAAATTCGTCTCTTCACACCGCATAAGCACCCTCTCAAGATTTTTCAAGCATGTCTCGAAAGAATTTCCGAATACCGAAAAATCATCCATGAAAACCTCCATTACATCTTCTATCAAGTCGTCAAAAATAGCTGTCATACATCTTTGGAAGGTAGCGGGAGCGTTACAAAGTCCGAATGGCATTCGTCTATAAGCAAAAGTACCAAAAGGACATGTAAAGGTTGTTTTCTCTTGATCCTCGGGGGCAATTGGAATTTGGAAATATCCCGACATACCATCTAGAAAATAATAGAATTTGTGGCCAGCTAATCGTTCTAACATTTGATTAATAAATGGCAATGGAAAGTGATCCTTCCTTGTGGCATCATTCAATCTCCGATAATCAATGCAAACTCGCCACCCCATCACTGTTCTTGTTGGAATTAATTCATTTTGCTCATTTTTAACCACCGTCATGCCACCTTTCTTTGGTACCACTTGTGTTGGGCTCACCCAAGCACTATCCGAAATGGGATAAATAATTCCTGCGTCTAGAAGTTTCAAAACCTCCGCTTTTACCACTTCTTTCATATTCGGGTTTAGTCTTCGTTGAGGTTGAATCACGGTTTTGTAATTATCTTCCATCAAAATCTTGTGAGTGCAAAAGGAAGGATTTATTCCCTTGATATCTCGACATTTTTCCAAGCTATGGCCGCTTTTGTGCAACTTCAACATGGTGACAAGTTTCTCTTTTTGCTCCGTGAAAGATTTGAAGCAATGATCACCGGCAACTTTGACCCATCAGTGAGGAATGCATACTCCAAATGTTCGCTAATGTTTTCGGTTCTAACTCGGGGGTTCTTCCATCGACGTGCCTAACCCCGCTTGCTTGTTTCCGATCGATTTCTTCAAACCCTTGCGAGGTGTCTTCGACTCCTTCCTCGATTACCTCCCTAGCACTCAGCTCACTCACACCAAGGTCCCCCAAAAAACATCTTCATCATTCACTCGGTCATCCAAACTACAAACCCTCAATTGACTGATATTGATTCAACACAACCGATGGTCTCATCTTCATCACTTGTCTCGGATTCGAGCCCAATTGACCCAGTCGTAACTTCCCTTGAAATAGATATGGAGACTTCTACTAGTTTATTTTTCAGCTCCATTCTTAAAAGACATAAATGCAGACTTGTCAAAGTCTTCTAACAGGCTCGACAATTCAGCCCCTTGATAAGATATTCCATGTCCTTGAACTATCTCCCGCGAGTCACCTGTCCCCGAACCCCCAAAACCTCATCATATAGCTTGCTCGAGTCTAGGTACGCTACAACTTGTTCTATCTTTTTCTCATTAGATGCCATTTGCCACTTTATTGCCTCCATTAGCATTGCTTTGTCAAACATTGTCCTGAAATATAAAGAAAAACCAGGAATCACTGTTCACTTAATAAGGAGAAAGAAACAAGTGTACAAAATAACGAGAAATGCGGAAGAGAGAAGTGTGAGATAGAAAAGCAAAAGAAAAATGTGAATGACTAAAGTAATCAAGTCCTAGTGTTCCTAATATCCCGTTCCCCGACAGCGGCGCCAAAAAACTTGACACGTCCGAATATGCGTATAAACCGCAAGTGCACCCGTGTCGAGTAATAATTACCCGGTGAGTCGGGTGAGTCGAATCCACGAGGAGCGGAAGTATTAGTAATAACCACTTCTCAATTATCTAGTCGGAATCAATGAATATGATGAAGTGAACTAATTGCAAGCAAAGCAAACAAGTATGCAAGAAATAAAGTAGAAGAGTCTCAATCACTAAGAATGAGGTATTCGGGCAATGATCCCCCTAAGATCTTCCTTGAAGCTCAAGATTCACTAAATGCTCTAGAATCGAGTCTAATGAGTCGAGGTAATCCAACGATAACCAATCCTTGTCTCCAAGCAAAAGGCACTAGTCCCCTACAAGGTCCCGGTGGAGAAATCGACCAATCTCAACACCTCACACCCTATATGACCGCAATATGCTATAAGAAAACCTAAGAGTGAAACCGATTCCTAAATGTAGATCCAACCCTAATTCCCGGCGAAGGATCCTAACCCCCTACAAGGTCCCGGCGGAGAAATCGAGCAATCTCATGCCTCACACCAAACATGGTTGCAAAGAGAATATGGAATACGAAGATAGGAAACACTCAATCGAAGGGGAAAGGGGACACTCCTCCATCTCAAGGCTCACCCTCTCAACCCTCTTTAATCTTTGAAATCTAACTCTAATGGAGATCTCTCATATCAAAGTATTAAATCATGCAATGTAAATCAACCACAAGGATTAACAACACTAGCAAGCAATTAAATCACAAGATTAAAACTCAAGACAACTCGGATTAACTAGAAGCATTAAGAGAATCATTCCAAAATATAAATCTTAGGGTTCACATGCCCAAATACCCACTAGGGTTTAGCTCTCCATGGGCCTAGTTACAAAACAATAATGGATACAATGAAAAGCAATAAAACCCATAGAGAAAACCCCCTCGAATTTACGCGGATTGGCCTTGATTGGTAGTTCTACGTCTTGAAGGGTTCCTCTCTGAAGCTAGGTCGCCAATAGCTCCCCAAGATGCTATGACGTCGAAGGAACCTATCAAAGTTGGTGAAGAACTCCCTCTCAATCGGCGAAGACCTTCTCCTCAAACCCTAGCCGCCTCTCTCTCAATGTCTATGCTCAAAGCTCCGCAAAAAGTCCCTTTAGAAACGACAAAAAGGTGTATTTATAGCCTCACATCGCGTCTGTCACGTGCCCCCACGCGCCCGCGTGGGCTGCAGGAATTTCCAGTAATTCTGCTACAGTACTGCTACAGCAAAATTTCTACAGTACTTTTGCTGCAGTGATTTCCACAAAACGCGATGATAAACATTCTCCTCTTAAGGCCACACGATCATATGGTAGGCTATACGGCTTTTCCTTCATCAATGCATCTTGAAAGGTCTTGAAATCTTTACAAAGCAGAGGAATGTGGAGACATGGCTGCCTTTGTGCCCTTCCATTAATAAATTGGCTTGCAAAACTATGGAAGTTGGCACACATCTCCTCATACACGAACTCCTCTTGTGTGTTCCAACTTGATTTGTACAAGAACTCCCAATATTATGCCATGATAGCCTATCTTCGCTCTCTTTTGAATTCCCCATGCCTTCACAACCTATATGCATAAAAGAACACCCAATACACGAAATGAGACATAAACCATATAAAATATGATGCTCAATCTATGTAAAACATGCATAAAAACATGTTCACTCAAGCACTTATCACTTTGGCTAGGTCTTTGGAGTGGTTCTATGGCCTTCGACATTGCATACGTTCGAAAGATAGTTATTGGGGGAGCTTTCATCAACATTGATTCAGCGAGGTGTGCCCTTGGCTTGACGAGGGAACCCTTGGAGAAGACAAAACAACTCCACATGATAATCAATTTAGACTACAAGGGGCTTTTATCTATTGATAGCATGCTTTTGCTTTTGATTTCATTATTGATTGTATCTTGCTCCATGGAGAGCTAAACTCTTCGTGGTTGTTTGGACTTGTAAAACCTAGGATGGTTTTATTTCATTGACCTTTTATTATGTTTATCTAATTGATGTTTTAATTGAGTTCTAACAATGAATGCTTGTTGATTTGATTTTCTCTTAGAGTGACACTAGGGTTGAGGAACTTTATTTGTAATCCTTGTGAATGAGTGACACTTCATTACGATTAAACAAAGCTTGGTTGGATAGGGTTTAGAGGGTGAGTCTAGAGGTAGCGTAGCGTCCCCTTTCCCTTCTGGTGTAATTTATCCTACTTCCATGTTCTAAGAGTTCTTTGAGATCACAATAGAGTGAAATGCTAATAGACAAACTCCACTCGGGCTTAGTTGCGTGAGCAACAGAGTGAAGTGTTGAAGTAATTCTTAGTGCTAGGGCTTAATTGTAACGAGGGATCTTTCGCTTGGACAAAAGGGTTAGATCTATATTAAGGAGTAGGATTTATCACTTGGAGTCCTTAGAGCTTTAAGTAATCTTGCACAATGTGAGGCGTCAAAGTATTCCTTTCCACCTGGCTATAGTGTAGGGTTAGTCACGGTTGACCTTAGGTTTGGGACCATGTGTTTTAGGATTTCCACGACTCATTGAGCATCAGTTAGGAGACATAATGATTAGTCTTGCACTTGAAACAATAGTCCTAAGGTGAGCAATTTCCGTGTGCCCTATTTTCTATCGATTGCCTCTCCTACTATTCCATTGCGTCTCTTTTTTCTTTTCTTTCTTTTTAATTGCATTGATATTGTCCACTCTTGAATCATCTTCACCGTAGTTAAATAGCAATTCTTGTGTTTCTGAACACTATACCCTGTGGATACGATTACCCACTCACCAAGGTACTTTATTACTTCAACAACCCGTGCAATTGCATTGCGTCTCTTTTTTCTTTTCTTTCTTTTTAATTGCATTGATATTGTCCACTCTTGAATCATCTTCACCATAGTTAAATAGCAATTGTTGTGTTTCTGAACACTATACCCTGTGGATACGATTATCCACTCACCAAGGTACTTTATTACTTCAACAACCCGTGCAATTGCAGTATGAAAATGAGTGCATGACCTTGACTCTCATAAAAGATAGGGTATTTAAAGACAACAAGGGAATATTGGAGTCTAGTGAATAAAGTGTTGATTCCTCACGAAATAGATTTGCCCAATACTTCATACTCCCAGTGTGTATGTGTGTTCATCCTAGGAATGTGCCCCATCATCCTTGGAGAAGAAAACTAGTTTAGTAGACCTCATTTACGATGAGTCAACGTACGACATTCTAAAAAGAGAACATATGACTCCCCGGCCACAAGTGAATGGGTCATCAAGTAATAACCTCTTGTGCGAACACAAGAGGGCCGTATTCTAAAGTGTGCATGATCTGCTATTACTTTCTCCTATGTATCACTATCTAGTCGACTAAACAAAGTGATTGTCGTTTCAAATCATGAAAACAAACAAAAATAAAAGAAAGAACTATAAACAAAATAGACTAAGGCACACCATACAAGAAATCTAAAAAGCAAGTAGCAATGAGAACTAGAGGCCTCGGGCGAGGATCCCCTCAGGAGAAGAACAAGTTATGATGAATCTGGGAGATTAAGCACAATGTTGGCTAGAGTTGGTCTGCTATACTCGGATGTTGACTACCCCGAAACCTCCGTAGTGTACCCTAATCCAATATGGGTTCCTCCCTCTAGAAGATACCCGTACGATGTCTTTGGGAATAGAGAGTCTTGCATAGGGTAACTCTAATGCTCGCTCTTAGCTATAACTACCCTAATGCACGAAGGGAGATACCAGCACCCGGAACCACTAGTGTACCAGTACATTGAATACCCTTCAATCATTGTATGACATAATACGTGCAAGCATCCATCCATACATGTACAATTCATGAATCAAAAGTTATAGAATCCCTCCATTGTAGGTTGAACATCAAAACAATAGATTGAAACTAACAAACATGCCAGCAATCAATTAAAACTAACAAATATCATCCGTCCATACAAACATGTTCCTCTCCCAAGGTTCACCGGAGCGCAATGGCCTTGGGAGGTTAGTTCCACAACATAATAGCTGGTTTTGCACTTGAAAAGATAATCCTAGGTTGAATAATATTTGAGTACCCGACTTCTTATCAATTGCCTTTCCTCTCCCTTATTTGTGCCTCTTTCTTATTTATTTTATTTAATCTACATTACATCTTATCAATACAATCATTGTTTCATCTTTGCTTAGTTAAGTAACAATCTTGGTGTTTTTATTCCCTACTCCCTATGGATATGATACAGACTCACGTGGGATTTATTACTTCGACAAACCCATGCACTTGCGGGTCACACGCAAGGGCAGTGTCTACCGTGCTTAAGAGCAGGCGCTAGACAAGGGTTAAGTAAGCAAGAATCTCGTAATGGAAAATTATAGATTAGGTGCTAATAAGTGCTTGTGTATTAGTAATACGAAGTATTCTTTTCTTACGATGAGCATTACTTTTATCAGGTTTTAGTGCTAATACATGTGTATTTGTGATACTTTCGTGCATGTAGGTTTGTGAACCTAAGTATTAAGAAAAGAAGCCCAAGTACATCATGAATGCACTATTTGGTGGAATCTTGGAAGGACCAAAGGTGAAGACACAAGTTAGGTTCAAAGATATGTGAATGTGTGCCAACATCCATGTACTCAAGCAATTATAATGAGTTGGAGGGGCACGAAGGCAGTCGCATTTGTATATCCCGACTTATGCATTGATAGTAAGATCTTCACCAATGAGGCTCTTTATTGAAGAAGCGTCATGATCTACGGAATGGACGTGTGCCCGTTTAAGTTTCCTTGATGTAAAGTGTGGAATCGGGAGTGTTTTGGCAGGGGTATTGTAGAAAATCACTATAGCAATACACTGTAGTAGTTACTTTTCTCCATCTTTTGGGAGGCCGTCGGCTAGGGTTTAGAGAGGCTTTTGGCAAGTCTTTCGAGTGGTCCTACGGATTCGACACCGTGCTTCTCTTGGAAGAAGTTTATTGGGGGAGCTTTCGTTGGCATCGATCCGGCGAGATGTGCCCCAGGCTGGACAAGGGGACCTTTGGAGAAGAAGAGGCTACTCCACAAGGCCATCAACACGAATACCTAGGGTATTTTCCTATGATTTACTTGTTTTTACTTTGGATTTAATTTTTAATTGCATCTTGCTCCATGGAGAGCTAAACTCCCTAGTGGGTACTTGGATTTTGTAAACCTTAGGATGTTTTTGTTTCATTGAACTTTTATTATGCTTTCCTTACCTGATATCTCTAATTGAGTTCTAATGTTGAATGCTTGTTGAATGATTTTTCCCTTAGAGTGTGACACTAGGGTTTGTAGACCATCTTGGTAACCTTTGTGTATGAGTGACACACCATGAGGGTTAAACAAAGCAAGGTTAGAGAGGTTTGAGAGGGTGAGTCGAGAGGTAGCGGAGCGTCTAATTTTTCCTTCTGATGTGATTTATCTAACCTCCACATTCCAAGAGTTCTTTATGGTCATAGTAGAGTGAAGGGCTAAGGGATGAACTCCGCTGGGGCTTAGTTGAGCGAGTAGCAGAGTGAAGCGTTGAAGTGACTTTAGCAGCTGGGCTCAATTGTGACTAGGGATGTTTCACCTAGACAAAAGGGTTAAATCTACATATAGGAATAGCATTTATCACCTGGAATCCCTAGAGTATCTTGCAACTTTACAGTGTGAGGTGTTGAGCCTATTTGATTTCTCCGCCGGGGCATAGTGTAGAGTTAAGTCATGGTTGAACTTAGGTTTTGCACCGTGTATTCAAGGAAATCCATAACCCATTAAGCATCAATTAGGAGACATAATAGTTGGTCTTACACTTGAAACATTAGTCCTAAACCCTCCGAATCACTCAGAGAACACTCCTAAGCCCTCTCTTGACCTCGCACCGTTGATTTAGAGAAGTTTACTCGAGTTTTCCGGCCGAATTCAAAGTTTAAACTTTATTTCATTGGTAACCTTTAATTCTCTATTTTTTACATCATATCTGATTTTAATCTATTAGAATGGTGAATTTTGCGTCGTTTCTACAATTAGATGGCTATTTCATGTTAAGAAAGAGTTTAGAAATGATTATAACATGTATTGTTGGACTTTTAGCATGCGGCCGTGCAACTTTCACACCCCATGGATCCCCACGGGCGTGTAGAATTTCCACATGACTGTGTGGATTTCTGTAATTTTACTTTGTGAGTTTCTTTGATCGATTTTTGTTTAATTTTTTACAGATATGGCACCTTGATCGAAGAAGCAAGCTGATAAGCGCCCGCGTGAACCATCCTCTGAGCCAGAGAACATGGGATTCGCTATCCTCGAGCACCAGGTATGATTTGAGAGGTTGTCGAAGCTTAGGTTCAAACAATCTCATTTCCTAGATATGAGCGTATTGTGAGATATACAGCAGGAAGATGAGTTGGCGGATGAGGTAGAGGATCTCGTCTCAGTGGGAGGTTGGAGATAGTTACTATCGATTAGAGAGCCTGTTATTCATGCGCTTACACTCGAGGTCCTATCATCATTTGAGTTCGACCATTCTTAGGCTAGATTCAATAGTGTCGACGCTATACAATTTAGAGCATTTGGACATCACTACGGCATGAGCGTGACACATGCCTTTATGAGGAGGCATTCACAGATACTGAGGAGTACACTCAGTGGCCTACAAATTATCCTGGCTCCTTGACTCCTCAAAGAGCATACAACACTCTGTGTGGCCAGGGGTAGTACAAGCCTGGAGTGTCCAAGACCATGTGCCTTTCTTGACTGGCCTACCATTATCTGCATGCCATCCTTAGCGGGTCTGTGAACGGCCGTGGTGACAGCACTAGAGTACTAAGTCGCCAGGAGTTATTATTTTTGTATTTGATAGTGCATTGATAGCCTCATCATTTGGGACATATTTTAGCTGAGTATCTATATCACAAGGGCCAGTATGCCAGAATGGGTGTCATTTTCTCAGGCCAATATATTACCGGACTCATCTTAGGCATGAGTCTGCTGGACGCCATTTGTGAGCTGAGAAGATGACCATGCCTTCACTGTTAGGCCTGGATACACTGAGATTGATGGGATTGGTGCACAAATACAGTCCTGGTGTGTTTATATTAGCTACACCGGCTCTAGAGTTATGAGAGAGAGGAGATGATGCTACAAAGGGTTCTCAACTTATCCCCGAGCCTCAGTCCGCTTCGATTGAGACCAAGGCACCTCCTGCACCATAGGAGCTGCCCCCAGTATGTATGTTCTCTCCCTCTCGAGCTCATGATTGTTTTGAGAGGCTCGAGAGTGCGGTAAGGGTGCTACAGATAGAGATCGCTGAGGTTCGTGCGATGTAGTCTGTGCAGCACGCAGAGGTGATGGCGCGTTTCGACACCTTATAGCAGTTACTAGAGCGTGACACGTCCTCACCTTTCATTATTAAACCGAGGATCCCTCCGGCTTCTCTACCATCACCATCACAAGATTCACTGACAGCAGCACCAGCAACAGCGCAAGAGTGGACACTAGATGACACCGACGCTTGAAGCGTCTTTTCTTTTATTTCTTTTATTTCTCATATTTTATCTTTTGCACTTTCTTTTGGACTTGTCTACTCAGAAATGATTCTTCTTCCGAGTATGTCTTTTATTTGTGTTGTCTCGAGTTGTATTTCATTGCTTTACTTTTATATACTCGGGTTTTATTTTGTTTTTTTTTTTAGCTTTACTGAAGCACCTTGTGTATGCGTGCAGATGATCTTGTCAGTATGGGAATTGAGAACTAGTCATGGACACAGTCAAGGTGTTTTACACTTGGCCATGTGTGCTTCACAACCCGTTGGAACTTCACTCCCAAGGATTTAGCTCCATCAATTGCAACACTAGCAGTCAGGGGAGTATTGTTTCAATTTCCCACTCCCACATATATATTTTTTAATTGCTATACTTTTTCTTGAGCTTGAATGTGTACATTGAGGGAAATGTACATATTAAGTGTGCGGG
Source organism: Dioscorea cayenensis subsp. rotundata (assembly GCF_009730915.1). Lineage (NCBI taxonomy): Eukaryota > Viridiplantae > Streptophyta > Magnoliopsida > Dioscoreales > Dioscoreaceae > Dioscorea > Dioscorea cayenensis. The sequence goes on from NW_024086660.1 coordinate 173,316, forward strand.
GAAGTTCACTTTACACATGTCCTTTGGATAAGTTTTGATTGACATACATGCTCACGTAGCCAATGGCGGTTAACCTTAGTTACAGTGATTATTTTCTTGAGTTTAGGAGAATTTTTAACATTGAATATTCTCATTCTCTAGTTTTTTCTTTAATTTCTAGGAATTTTTGCCCAATTGACACTTGTTGCACCACTCGCTCATGAAACTCTTTTGGAAACTCAAGTTTGATGTTTAAGGAACTAAGTAGTTTTATTTCTGGTGTTTTTGTTGGGTGGAAAGAGCTATCACCTATGAAATATGAAGCTACTCTCATAAGTCGGATACTAGTTATGCCCTAATGAGAGAAAGAGCTATCTCATGAGATGAGTGACAACTACCACACTGGTAGAAAGAGATACCACCTCGAAAGTGTGAAAGCCACCTTAGTGGCCGCTTCGAAAAGGGCTACCTTAGAGGACGAGTGAAGCTACTACCATATTTTTGTTTATTATGTGTTGTAGATAAATAACGCCTTTATACTTAGAACTTTGAGGAGTATACTTTCGGGTGAATTGATTGAGTTTACACACACTTTAACGATTTTCGGTTTTTTGTCCTGTTTGATTCAATTTTTTTGCTATAGCATTGATTTTTCGTATTTAGTGTTCAAATTTCCCTTACTTGCAGAATGCTCTCCTTGCATATTTTGGTGAACCTAAGGCCAAGCAGTTTCAATGTTTCTTTCTTCTATACTTCAATGTTTAATTTTTGCTTGAGTACAAGAAAAAGCTTAAGTGTGGGGGAGTTTGATAAGTGCTTGTGTATTAGTAATATGAAGTGTGTTTTTTTTCACGATGAGCATTACTTTTATCAGGTTTTAGCACTAATACATGTGTATTTTTGATACTTTCGTGCATTTAGGGTTGTGAAGTTAAGTATTAAGAAAAAAATCCAAAAGTAGATCGTGAACACACTATTTGGTGTAATCTTGGAAGGAACAAACACGAAGACACAAGTGGGGCTCTAAGATACTTACATGTGTGCCAACCTCCATGTATTCAAGTCATTAGAATAAGTTGGAGGGGCATGAAGGCAGAGGAAGTTGCGTATCCCAACTTGTGCATTGATAGCAAGATCTTCACCAATGAGGCCATTGATTGAAGAAGAGTTATGATCTACGGCATAAACGCGTGCCAGTTTATGTTGGTGATAAGTGCTTGTGTAATATTAATGCAAAGCATTCTTTCCTTATGTTGAGCATTACTCTTCTCGGGTTTTTACACTAATATGTGTGTTTTTATGTTACTTTCGTGCATGTAGGGTTGTGAGGCCGATTATGAAGGAAAGAAGCCAATGTGGATCATAATGCACCGATTTTGGCGGGAATCTTTTGCTAAAGTTCAAATGCGAAGACAAAGGTCGGGTGTGAGATGCTAGAGTGTGTGCCAACCTCCTCGTATTCGAGTTGGCACATCTATTTGGAGGGGTACAAGGGCAGTCACACTCGAGCATTCTGACTTATGCACATAGAACAAGAGCTCCACCAACTTGTCTATCATTGAAGAAGCAAGTGATCCACGATGTGAACGTGTGCCCATTTGCGTTACCCCGATCAAAGCATGGATTCGGGAAGGTATTCAGGCGGATACTATAGCAGAGCACTGTTCACAGCTGGCCGAGAAAACAGGAATTCAGAGAACCCACACAGGCATGTGGAAATTATCCACGCCCATGTGGAAATTCCACATGGGCGTGTGAAAGATCCACAGGCCCGTGTGGTCGCCCGATTCCAGCCCTATTTAAAGCCGATTCAGCCCCGATTTCAGCATTCTTTACTCCATCTTTTCCCCAACTTGAGAGAGGGTTTCGGCTAGGGTTTTGAGAGGTATTGGCTAAGGTTTTGGAGAGGTTCTACGGCTCCGACATCGTCATTCCTTAGGAAGAAGGTTGGTAGGGGAGCTTCCGTCTAGGCGCATCCTATACCGGACGAGGGAATCCTTGGATGACGAGTAGAGGACTTCCCACAAGACCATCGACATGACTATCAAGGGGGTTTCTCTATGGATTCATTGCTTTTACATTCTATTTCTTTCATTGTACTTGGCTCCATGCAGAGCTAAACCCCTAGTGGGTACTTCGGTATTTGTGAACCCTAGGTTGTATTTGTTTCTTTGAATCTCTTTATTATGCTTTCAATTAATTGATATTTGTTGTGAGTTCCAACCTTGAATGCTTGATTGTATGAACATTTCCCCTAGAGTGACACTAGGATTGAGAGTTCTTGTTGGTAACCTTGTGAGTGAGTGACACATCACGAGCGTTAGACAAAGCTAGGTTGGAGAGGGTTGAGAGGGTGAGTCGAGAGGTACAGGAGCGTCACCTTTCCCCTCCGACGTGATAGATTCTACCTCCGTTCCTCGAGTTCTTTGCCTTCATAATGGATTGAATGGTCTAAGGGATGACCCTCCACTGGGGCTTAGTTGCGCGCGCAACGGAGTGAAGCGTTGAGGTGATCTTAGTATCTAGGGCTTAATTATGGTTAGGGACCTTCCACCTAGACCAAAGTGTTAGGCCTATAATTAGGAAGAGATTTATCACTTGGAATCCCTAGAGCTCATTGCAACTCTATTCGAGTGCGAGCTTGAGAGGTTATCTAATCTCTCCTCCGGGACATGTATAGAGTTAGGCATAGTTAACCTTGGGTTTGGGACTATGTATTTAAGGATTTCCATGACTCACCATCGCATTGATTAGGAAGCATAATAGAGGGTTTTTGCACTTGAAACGATTGTCCTAGGCAGAGCATTATCTGAGTACCGCATCTTTATCGATTGCCTTACCTCCTCCTTTACTCGTGCTTTCTTACTAGTTGTTTTTACTTTTGAGAATTGAATCATTGTCACACTTATCACTATTGATCTTTCACATAGCTAAGAAGTGGATTAAGTGTTTTTATTCCCTGCTCCCTGTGGATTCGATACCCGCTCGTCTGGGAATATTACTTCGACAAACCCGTGCACTTGCGGGATATACGAAAGGGGACCTTGTCAGTTGCCATGATGAAAAGTATGGGAATGGGAATGTTTTATGGAGCACTGTAGGAAATTAATGTAGCAATATCTGTAGCGGCCGATTCAAGCCCTATTTAAGCCACGATTCAGACCGATTTTAGAAGAGTCTTTCACCCTTCTCTCCAACTTTTCTCCATCTTTTGAGAGGCCGTCAGCTAGGGTTTTGAGAGGCTTGGCAAGTCTTTGGAGTAGTTCTACGGATTCAACACTGTGCTTCACTTGGAAGAAGGTTATTGGGGGAGCTTTCGTCGGCATCGATCTGACAAGGTGTGTCCTAGGACGGATAAGGGGACCTTTGGAGAAGACAAGGCTACTCCACGAGACCATCGACACGACTACCGAGTGGTTTTTCTATGGATTACTTGTTTTTACTTTCGATTTCATTATTGATTGTATCTTGCTCCATGGAGAGCTAAACCACCTAGTGGGTACTTGGATTTTATAAACCCTAGGATGTTAATGTTTCTTTGACCTTTATTATGCCTTCCTTAATTAATGTTTTTAATTCAGTTCTAATTTTAAATGCTTGTTGAATGATTTTTTACTTAGAGTGACACTAGTGTTGAGAGACCATCTTGGTAGCCTTGGTAGATGAGTGACACACCAAGCGGGTTAGACAATGCAAGGTTAGGGATGGTCGAGAATGTGAGTCAAGAGGTAGTGGAGTTCCCCTTTCCCTTCCGATGTGATTTTTCCTGCCTACATGTTCCAAGAGTTCTTTGCGGTCATAGTAGAGTGAAGAGCTAACTGATGAACTCCGCTGGGGCTTAGTTGTGTGAGCAACATAGTGAAGCGTTGAAGTGATATTAGCACCTGGGCTTAATTGTGACTAGGGATCTTTCACCTGGACCAAAGGGTTAGATCTACACATAGGAATAGGGTTTATCAACTGGAATCCCTAGAACATCATGCAACTTTACACAGTGTGAGGTGTTGAGACAGTTTGATTTCTCCGCTGGGGCATAGTGTAGACTTAGTCACGGTTGACATTAGGTTTGGGACACTGTATTCAAGGATGTCCATGACTCATTAAGCATTGTCCGAGTACCCCACTTCTGTCGATTGCCTTTCCTCTCACTTATTTGTGTCTCTCGTTCTTGTTTCTTTTATTTCTGTTTATATTACATTTCATCAACATAATCATTATTCATCTTCATTTGGTTCAGTAGCAATCTTAGTATTTTTATTCCCTATTTCATGTGGATATGATACCCCACTCACTTGGGATTTATTACTTCGACAAACCCGTGTACTTGCGGGTCACACGCAAGGGGCGTTGTCAAGGGTTAGACAAAGCATGGTTAGAGAGGGTCAAGAAGGTGAGTCAAGAGGTAGCGGAGCGTTCCTTTTCCCTTCTGATGTGATTTATCCTACCTCCATGTTCCAAGAGTTCTTTCCGGTCATATTAGAGTGAAGGACTAAGGGTTGAACTCTAATGGGGCTTAGTTGCGCAAGCAACAGAGTGAAGCATTGAAGTGAGTTTAGCACCTGGGGCTTAATTGTGACTTGGGATCTTTCGCCTGGACTAAAGGATTTGATCTACACATAGGAATAGGATTTATCACCTGGAATCCCTAGAGCGTCTTGTAACTTTACACAGTGTAGGGTGTTGAAACTATTTGATTTCTCTGCTGGGGCATAGTATAGAGTTAGTCACGGTTGACCTTAGGTTTGGGACCACGTATTCAAGGATGTCCATGAGTCATTAAGCATAAATTAAGAGACATAATAGTTGGTCTTGCACTTGAAACATTAGTCCTTGGGGGAGTATTGTCCGAGTACCTTTATCGATTGCTTTTCCTCTCACTTATTTGTTCCTCTCATTCTTGTTTCTTTTATTTATGTTTACATTACATTTCATCAACATAATCATTATTCATCTTCACTTGGTTAAGTAGCAATCTTCGTATTTTTATTGCATACTCCCTGTGGATACGTACCCCACTCACCTGGAATTTATTATTCGACAAACCTATGCACTTGCGGGTAACACACAAGGGGCGTTGTCAGCTGGAGCCAACTAGCCAAAGAAAACAAGGGAAGCCAAACAAAACAACTAGAGTGAGAGAGAGATACCCTAAGCTTCCATTGAGAGACAAAGGGAAAGTGAAAACCATGTACGAACTGCTAACCTAACCCCTTGAATAAGAAATAGGGGCATTACAAAGAAAATAGGAAGCACAGTCATGCTTCGAATGCTACTCCAATCTGTTCTCACATTATAAAACAAAACCCTAAAAAAAGCATGTACGTGCTCAAGATCGTGCTTAAGGCCATGATTTTTAATTGAAAATCTTTAAAACACTCAGAAAACTAAGCACAACTTTGCAGGGGTAGCCTGGCCATGCTTGTATAAGCACAGTCATCAGTATGGGCGAGAGCATCCCTATGCTTGCTCATGGAACCTAAATTTTAACAACTCCTTGAAATCGCACGGCCACAAGCATGACCACTCTAACCTAGAAACTCAGAGGAGTTGCAAAAAGGGGATAAATACTCTTCTAAAAGGCACTAGCTTGAAAATAGAGCTTTGGAACTAAAATACGAGCACAATTGATCTCACAATGTCCCTCATAAGAGAGGAAAAACTCAAGTCTAACAACAACAAACACCATGTAAGAGAATAAACAAAGAAAAATAGAACACAACAAAAAAGAGGGAAAACACAAGAACAAATGCGAAAACACTTGGGCAACCTCCCAAGAAGCACTTGTTTAACGTCACTAGCTTGACATACCTAGTTATTCCTCACATGGTTGTCACAATAGTAGTTGCTCATGGGATTTCATCAAAAATGACTTATCCCCAAGGGAATAAGGTTTGAAATGATGCCCATTTACCTTTAATGTGCCTTTTTGAGAATGGGAGATTTCAATTGCACCATGAGGAAAAACTTGGGTGATGATATAAGCGTCCGATTTATAGAGATTTTAATTTACCTAGAAATAGTTTCAATCTTGAATTGAATAGCAAACCATGATCACCGGGCTGAAACTTCTTGCTACTCTTGATGAGTTTGTCATGAAAGCGCTTAGCTCTCTCCATGTACAGAACTAAATTCTCATAAGCTGATAATTGAAATTCCTCAAACTAAATTAAGCTACAATTTTCATTTTTCCCCAACCTTGACTTGATCAAAGTTTAGAAGTTTAGTCGCCCAATAAGCTTGATGCTCTAGTTAGATGACATGTTTTCCCATAGACTAGGCAAAATGGGGTATGCATGTCATCATTTTGTAAGCCATCCTATAAGCCCATAATGCCTCATCCAACATCTCTGACAAATGCCTACGATTCTAGTGCACCGTTTTCTCTAAGATGCGCTTCAATTCTCTATTTGTAACTTCAACTTGACCACTTGTTGAGGATGATATGCAGTATCCACCTAATGATTTAAACCAAATTTCTTCATCACCTTCTCAAACTAAGCATTGCAAAAATGCACCCCCTATAACTAATAATTGCTTTAGGACTACCAAACTACGCAAACCATTTCTTCTGAAATTTTACTAGAGCATCATTTGTTAGCATTGCTTGTGCCTCCAATAATTTTTACATGTAGTTGATAAGTGCTAGAGCAAACCATTTCTCTATTTTTTAAATGTAATGAGCATCATTTTTACCATAGTTTATGTCTCATATAGTGTATTTGGTGTTCTTTTGTGCAATTAGGTCGTGAATGCCTTGAAGGGAGAAAAAGAAGCAAAGATAGGCTATAAAGACACATTTTGGGAGTACTTGTTCAATTCAATGATCAAGACAGAAGAGGAGCTTATTAACATAGAGGTCTTTGCCAACTTCTAGGAGGATTCAAGCCAATTCGCTAGTTAGAAGGGCACAAAGGCAGCCACATCTCCATGCCCCAACTCTTTGTGAAAAATGTAAGACCTTTCAAATGATGAGATGATGAAGAAAAGTTTTATAGCCTACCACATGGATGTGTGCCCGACCATGTGCCCTCAAGGGAAGAGTGTTTGAACCGCATTTGTAAAGAGGACTATAGATACGTATCGTAGCAAAACACTGTGAAGGCACGTGGAAATTCCTGCAACTCACATGGATGCGTGGAAATTCTATGCGGGCATGTGAAGGCATGTGACATCCACGGTTTATGATTATAAATAGGTCATTTGCCCTATTCTTTGGGAGATTTTCGGCGAGCATTCAAAGGGAAAAGAGGCTAGGGTTCTAGAGGAGGTCTTTCAGCAGATTGGGAGTGTTCTTCAGCAACTTTGATCGATCTTTCCTCCATCATAGCATCATGGAAGCCTTTGCCAACCTAGCTTCAGAGAAGGATTCTTCAAGATATTGAGTGACCCATCAAGGCCATCATCACGAATTCAAGGGGGTTTTTCTCTATGGTTTACATTGCTATTCATTGTATTAATCTTTGTTTTGTAACTTGCTCCATGGAGGGCTAAACCCTAGTAGGTATTTGGGCATGTGAATCCTAGGATCTTATCATTTGTATTGATTTGCTTTATGTTTCCTATTAAATTCGAGATGATTTGAGTTTCCATCTTCTGTTTTCATGGCTTGCTGATTGCTTTCTCATAAGTGTAAGGGATCGCCATGTAATATCTTGTGCAAGAACACAAGGATTGTATTCCACGGTGCTAAGGAGCTTCCATTACTCCTTCATCACCTATTATCTAACCTCACAATCTAAGCATGGTGAATTACTCTAATTAATACAAGAGAGTAAAAAAATACAAGCATAAGAATTATAGAATGCGATAATTGATTTCAAGAGCAACAATGATATGTAAAGGCCTATGGATGTGGATCCCCTTAAGGGGTCATCATGATATATGGATCCACAATAAATCACAGCAAGGGTGATTTAGACTGAGGGATCTCAAAGTTAGACCAATCCCAATTTCTCAGCGATTGAGCCCTAATCCCATATGAATGTTGATAGGAATCTCTCTCTAACCAACATCCCTATGATGGCATTAAGAACAAGGAGATTCCGGAATAAGGACAAACTTACCCTAAGTTTATCCTTATGGTTCAGACGGCTACCGACATCCAATTTCTCGGTATGTTGGTACAAGTAAACCCCTTTTAGCTGATTAATGATCTAATACACGAGAGTAGGTCACATCTACGTGTATAACTCAATAAAGAACTATGAATCTCTCCATTTAATAGTTATAGGCACGAAAAACAATGAGCTAAACCATAAATCAACCCAAGCATCTCAATTAAATAAAAACATACAAAGTACATGGTGAACCCCCTAAGATTCACGTACATCCGGTGGCCTTGGGGGTCTAGTGTGCCATCATACAAATAAGAACAACAAAGTCCATAAAAGTAAAGAATGAGTTCATAAGTGACACTCCCTAGTTGTAATGATGAAGAAGAAAGAGGAGGTTGGCCGAATGAAGCTTCCTCATGCCGAATGAATGCCGAATGCCCCATGATCCTTCCTCCCTTGGTGGTGAACCTCTCCCCTTGATGGTTGATAAGTGCTTGAGTAGACATATTTTTATATATGTTTTACATGCATTAAGCATCATTTTTACTGTGGTTTATGTCTCATATTGTGTATTTGGTGTTCTTTTATGCATATAGGTTGTGAATGCCTTGAAGAGTAAAAAGGAAGCAAAGATAGGCTATAAAGACACAATGTTGGGAGTTCTTGTTCAATCCAAGGATCAAGACACGAGAGCAGTTCATAAACGTGGAGATGTGTGCCAACTTCCAAGAAGATTCAAGTCAATTTACTATTTGGAAGGGCACAAAGGCAGCCACATCTTCATATTCCTTCTCTTTGTGAAGATTGCAAGACCTCTCAAAGATACGTCGATGAAGAAAAGTTTTATAGCCTACCACATGGACGTGTGCCCGGACATGTGGCCTTAAGAGAAGAGTGTTCGGATCGCGTTTTGTGAAAAGTACTGTAGCAGTAATGTAGCAAAAATTCGCATTCACGCGGCGCTGGAAATTCCGCGCCCGCGTGGAAATTCTTGCGACCCACGCGGGCGTGGAAAAATCAACACGGGCGCTGCAGGGCACGTGACGACGCGATCTAAGTCCCTATAAATAGCCGTTTTGCCCTATTCTTTTCTCATCTTTTGTGCGGCTCTTGAGGGGTGAGACGGCTAGGGTTTGGAGAGGAGGTCTTTGCGGCTTTTGAGGCGCTTCGTCACCAACTTTGATCGATTCCTCCTCCGTCATAGCATCAAGGAAGCCACCGGTAAAACTAGCTTCGGAGTGGATCCTTCAAGACGTCGAAGCTCTCCATCAAGGCCATCAGTTCATATATAAGTGGGTTTATTTCTATGGTTTTTAATGTACTTTCATTCATTGATGGTGTGTTTTTGTATGTTGCTCCATGGAGGGCTAAAAACCCTAGAGGGTATTTGGGCTTGTGAACCCTAGGATTCTCATCTTTTGTGGATTTGCTTTGTGTTTCTATTTAATCCGAGTTTGATTAAGTTTCATTCTTGATTGTTTAATGCTTGCTTGCCTTATTGATCTTATGGTTATTTGGTTTGCATGATTTGTTGCCTTGGTGGGAGAGAGATCTCCATTAGGGTTAGAACCTCAAGATTGAAGAGGGTTGAGAGGGTGAGTCATGAGATAGTGAAGTGTCCCCTTTCCCTCCGATTGGTGTATTCTATCTCCATTCCCTAAGCTCTATGCAACCATATTTGGTGGGGGCGTGAGATTGCTCGATTTCTTCGCGGGACCTTTGTAGGGGTTAGGATCCTTCGCGGGGAATTAGGGTTGGATCAATCTTTATGAATTGGATACATAGTTTGGAATCCCTAGAGTGCTTTGCGGTCATATGTGGTGTGAGGTGTTGAGATTGAGCGATTTCTCCACCGGGACCTCGTAGGGGGACTAGTATCGGTGATCTAGAGATAGACCCGATTATGTTTGGATTTCCATGACTTAACTTACTCATCATAGAAACACTTTGCTTATCCGGTACCTAATACCTGAATCCTAGGGGGAGCATTGCTCGATTACCCCCACTTTTACTCGATTGAGATTCTCCTTCCATTTTACCCTTGCATATTCGTCTCCGGTGTTCATCTCTTCGCACATTAGATCACCACACTATCCTATTATCATTAGGCTAGATAGCAGAGAAGAAGTTAGTACTAGTAGCCCCTGTTCCCTCGTGGATTCGACTACCCGACTCACCGGATATTTATTACTTCGACACCCGTGCACTTGCGGTACACACACGCATATTCGGACGTGTCAATGGTCAAGCTATTGGTCTCTTCTTTAACCTCAAGAATGTCTTTCTCACAGATGTCTTCGTTCTCCTCTATCCTCTCCTAAGTGATGGCTGCCCAAAAAGTCCCTTTTGATACCCTAAGTATGTGCTTTTATGCATCCCTTGTATACGGGTCGTATGGGGGTCATATAGACATCAAATGGGACACAAAATCCTCCAAGTTTGAGCCATCCAAGGATCAATCCCGGGGTTAATGAGGACCTCATTGAGGCGGTATGATCTTGGCCAAATCCCTTGCTTCCATTATTATAGTGTCAATCTAAGGGTCAATGTTGGGTTGTATTGAGGTCGTATGACCTAGGACAATTTCTGGCATGAAAATCATCCAGGTGTTACAATGATTAATACAGTGTATCACTACATTACTCCAGCTACAGTAATATGCTTCAATAAAATACTCTACAATACCGTAACTTGGTTTTCTTCTCTTTTTCTCCCAAATAATATCCTTGTGTTCTCCATCGCTCCTCCATGCCCTGCGAAGCAAATAATATTCGATGAAGTATAAAACGGGCATTATATCTTATAAAAATACATGCTGTGTATAAAATACAAGTACTAAAATATGTATATTTAGACACTTATCACTTGCATGTTTTACCGATCCTTGTAGTTGATTATCTATGCATGATTTGTTACTTTGATGAGAGAAAGGTCTCCATTAGAGTTACAACTCCAAGGTTAAGGAGGGTTGATAGGGTGAGTTATGAGATAGTGGAGTGTCCCCTTTCTCTTCCGATGAGTGTTTTATATTTTTGTATTCCCTAGACTCTATGCAACCAAATTTGACATGAGGTGTGAGATTGAGAGATTTCTCCATCGGGACCTTGTAGGGGGTTAGGGATCTTTCACCTAGAAGTAGGGTTAGATCTATCCTTAGGAATCGGTTTCACTCTTTGGTATCCATAGAGCTTATTGGGGTTATACGAGATTTGAGATGTTGAGATTGAGCAATTTCTCCACTGGGACCTTGTAGAGGACTAGTACCGGTGGCTTAGAGGCAAGGGCCGATTGTTCTTCAATTACCTTACTCATTAAACTCGGTTTAGAAGCATTTAGCAAGTCTTGAGCGTCATGTTAGATCCTGGGGGATCATTTCCTGGCTACCTCATTTTTATTGATTGAGATCTTCCTTACTTTTTATCCTCTCTTTCCTTGCTTATTAATATTCTTGCAATTAGTTCACATGTCACAACCATTGATTTTGATTAGATAAGTAAGAATTGGTTACTACTAATACTTCCATTCCCTGTGGATTCCACTACCCACTCACCGGGGTATTTTACTACTTCGACACTAATGCACTTGCAGTATACACATGCAATATGGACGTGTCAGTAGTCCACAACCACCAAAATCTATTTGTTCCCATTTGCTTAACTAAATGCCATGAGATGGGAGTCTTCTTAACTAAACGTGATGAAATGAAGTATAATCCTATCCATGAAATCAATTTCCCAAACATCAAACATCTCACATTGTTGGATAGGAGACTTCTTCATCTCATCACGTTTAGTTAAGTTTACAAATTTTTGGGCATCATGGAACATTGATGGGCAAAAGAAACATGCTTCTAAAATTTTTTTTATAGTTAAGTTCTCACTGAAATATCCTCCAACAACTCCCGAATAACAATGTTGTAGAATATTCCATCCTTCTGCATGCGAGACACAGTGTCTAATCATTAGATTAGCATAGATCTAGTAAAGAAATGGGTCCTCCCAACCAAAATGCTTCACATCTAAGAGAAATTTTTTACGCTGCAGATAGGACAATGAGTCGAAAAAATACCTCCCACCAGATAATTGGCAATATTGGAAACCAAGAGATATCTGAGTCTTGAGCTTTCTTTTCTTGTGCTAAATAAAGATGCTCTTCCGAGAATGGGTCATTCACTTCTTTTTCTAGCCTAAAATCACCCTTTGATTGATCAAGGTGAGATAAATTATCAGCCACCACATTTTCTGATCCCCTCATATCATTGATTTCAAAATCAAACTCCTGAAGGAGGAAAATCCATCTAATCAACCGCGGCTTTGCATCTGACTTGTCCATGAGGTATCATAACACAACATGATCAGTATATACCACTATCCTTTATAACACTAGATATGGGAAGAATTTATCAAAGGCATACACAATAGCTAGCAGTTCCTTTTCTATAGTGGGATAATTTTCTTATGCCAGTGTTAACATCTTGCTTGCATAGTAAATGGGATGGAAATGCTTATCATGCCTATGTCCCAAAACAATCCCCACTGCTTGGTTACTTGAATCACACATAAGCTCAAATGGGAAGGTCAAATTGGGTGCCCTCATAATAGGTGCTCCAATTAATCTCTACTTCAACATATAAAAGGACTTAAGGCATGATAAGTGCTTGTGTGATATGAATGCGAAGCATTCTTTCCTTATGTTGAGCATTACTTTTCTCGGGGTTTTACACTAATATGTGTGTTCTTATGTTACTTTTGTGCAGGTAGGGTTGTGAGGCCGAGTATGAAGGAAAGAAACTAATGTGGATCATAATGCACCGATTTTGGAGGAAATCTTATTAAGGTTCAAACATGAAGACATAGGTCGGGTGTGAGATGCTAGAGTGTGTGGCAACCTCCTCGTATTTGAGTTAGCACAACCACTTGGAGGGGCACAAGGGCAGTCACACTCAAGCATTTCGACTTATGCATAAAGAACAAGATCTCCACCAACTTGTCCGGCATTAAAGAAGCAAAGTGATCCACGACGTGAACGTGTGCCCGTTTGCGTCACCTCGATGAAAGTATGGACTCGGGAAGTATTTTAGGCCAGGTACTGTAGCAGAATGATACGGAGTAGCAAGACGATGGTTCACTCCATATCTTTTCAGAATTTTCTCAAGTTGTGCATTGCAAAAGTGAGTCCCTCGATCACTTATGATGATCCTAGGTGTCCCGAACCGAGTGAACAATTTCTTGAGGAATTTGACTACCGTTCTAGCATCATTTGTAGGGAGAGCTTGAGCCTCAACCCACTTAGACACATAGTCCACAGTGACCAAGATATAACGATTCCCATTGGAGCTAGGGAATGGACCCATAAAGTCGATACCCCACACATCAAAAACCTCACAAAACTGCATTGGATTTTGCGGCATCTCATCACGTTTAGACAAATTCCCTGCTCTTTGGCAACTATCACAACATTGTACAAATTGTCTTGCATCTTGAAATAACGTTAACCAATAAAAACCAGCTGCCAGGACCTTTTTGGCAGTCCTCCCTGAAGCATAATAACCGCCCACCGGTCCCGAGTGACAATGAGCTAAAATATCCCATCCTTCTTTTTGTGAGACACATCTTCGCACGATATGGTCTCGCGACATCCCGAAAAAGATAAGGATCCTCCCAAGAAAAATGCTTCAAGTCCGCAAAGAATTTCTTCCTTTGTTGAAAAGGAAAGTCCTCTAGGTAGAACTTTCCCCGATAAATAATTGGCGAAAATCGGCGAAACCACGGGGTATCAACTTCGAAATTTCCTGCAGATTATACAAATGCTCCTCGGAAATGCATCATTAATGTCGGTCTTCCATGACCCTTCTTCTTCTACACCTTTCAAAGTCGAGAAAGGTGATCTGCAGCCACATTTTCAGCCCCTTTCTTGTCCCTAATCTCAACATCAAATTCCTGCAGTAACAATACCCAACGAATCAGCCTTGGCTTCGCATCGATTTGTTCATTAGATAGCGTAGCGCCGAATGATCTGTGAAGACAACCACTTGTGAAAAGAATGAGGTATGATCTGAATTTGTCAAATGCAAAAAAACTACGACCCAACAATTCCTTCTCCGTAGTTGTGTAGTTCTCTTGGGCACTTGTCAAACTCTTGCTCGCATAATAAATGGGCTGAAAATGTTTATCTTTTCTTTGGCCTAGAACAGCCCCCACGGCATGATCACTAGCATCACACATAAGTTCAAAGGGAAGGTTCCAATCTGGTGAGATAAGGATTGGTGCTTGTACGAGTTTTTTTCTTTTTAAAATGTTGAAGGCAAGCAAACAAGCATCATTAAACTCAAATGGGACATCTTTCTCCAACAACTTGGTCAACGGCTGAGCTATTTTTCGAAAAAAATCTTTGATGAATCGACGATAGAAACCTCGCATGGCCCAAGAAACTCCTAATTGCCTTGACATTAGTTGGAGGAGGTAGTTTTTTTCGATGGTTTCGATTTTTTTGCCCGATCAACTTCAATTCCCTTGGCTAGAAATTTTTATGACCAAGAACAATCCCCTCTTGGACCATGAAGTGGCATTTCTCCCAATTCAAAGCCAAATTCGTCTCTTCACACCGCATAAGCACCCTTTCAAGATTTTTCAAGCATGTCTCGAAAGAATTTCCGAATACCGAAAAATCATCCATGAAAACCTCCATTACATCTTCTATCAAGTCATCAAAAATAGCCGTCATACATCTTTGGAAGGTAGCGGGGGCGTTACAAAGTCCGAATGGCATTCGTCTATAAGCAAAAGTACCAAAAGGACATGTAAAGGTTGTTTTCTCTTGATCCTCGGGGGCAATTGGAATTTGGAAATATCCCGACATACCATCTAGAAAACAATAGAATTTGTGGCCAGCTAATCGTTCTAACATTTGATCAATGAATGGCAATGGAAAGTGATCCTTCCTTGTGGCATCATTCAATCTCCGATAATCAATGCAAACTCGCCACCCCGTCACTGTTCTTGTCGGAATTAATTCATTTTGCTCATTTTTAACCACCGTCATGCCACCCTTTCTTTGGTACCACTTGTGTTGGGCTCACCCAAGCACTATCCGAAATGGGATAAATAATTCCTGCGTCTAGAAGTTTCAAAACCTCCGCTTTTACCACCTCTTTCATATTCGGGTTTAGTCTTCGTTGAGGTTGAATCACGGTTTTGTAATTATCTTCCATCAAAATCTTGTGAGTGCAAAAGGAAGGATTTATTCCCTTGATATCTGAGATTTTCCAAGCTATGGCTGTTTTGTGCAACTTCAACATGGTGACAAGTTTCTCTTTTTGCTCCGGCGAAAGATTTGAAGCAATGATCACCGGCAACTTTGACCCATCAGCGAGGAATGCATACTCCAAATGTTCCGGTAATGTTTTCAGCTCTAACTCAGGGGGTTCTTCCACCGACGGTCGCAGCCTGCTTGCTTGTTTCCGATCGATTTCTTCAAACCCTTGCGAGGTGTCTTCGACTCCTTCCTCGATTACCTCCTGCACTAGCTCACTCACACCAAGGTCCCCCAAAACATCTTCATCATTTACTCGGTCATCCAAATTACAAACCTCAATTTGATTTGATATTGATTCAACACAACCGATGGTCTCATCTTCATCACTTGTCTCGGATTCAGGGCCCAATTGACCCAGTGCAACTTTCCCTTTGAAATAGATATGGAGACTTCTACTAGTTTATTTTTCAGCTCCATTCTTAAAAAGACATAAATGCAGACTTTGTCGAAAGTCTTCTAACAGAGCTCGACAATTCAGCCCCTTGATAAGATATTCCATGTCCTTGAACTATCTCCCTGCAGTTCGGTCGTCCCTAAACCCCAAAAACCTCATCATATAGCTTTGCTCGAGTCTAGGTACGCTACAACTTGTTCTATCTTTTTCTCATTAGATGCCATTTGCCCCTTTATTGTCTCCATTAGCAATGCTTCAGTCAAACATTGTCCTGAAATATAAAGAAAAAGCCAGGAATCACTGTTCACTTAATAAGGAGAAAGAAACAAGGGTACAAAATAACGAGAAATGCGGAAGAGAGAAGTGTGAGATAGAAAAAGCAAAAGAAAAAAATGTGAATGACTAAAGTAATCAAGTCCTAATGTTCCTAATATCCCGTTCTCACGCGCAAAAAAACTGTGTACACGTCCGAATGTGCATGTACGCAGGGTGTCGAGTAATAAATACCCGGTGAGTGGGTAGTCGAATCCATAGGGAACGAGGGCTACTAGTACTAACTTCTTCTCCGCTATCTAGCCCTAATGATAAATGGGATAGGTGTGGTGATCTAATGTGCGAAGAGATGAACACCGGAGACGAAATATGCAAGGGTTAAAATGGAAGGAGAATCTCAATCAGTAAAAGTGGGGTAATCGGGCAATGCTCCCCCTAGGATTCAGGTATTAGGTACTGGATAAGCAAAGTGTTTCTATGATGAGTAAGTTAAGTCGTGGAAATCCAAACATAATCGGGTCTATCTCTAGATCACCGATACTAGTCCCCTATGAGGTCCCGGTGGAGAAATCGCTCAATCTCAACACCTCACACCACATATGACCGCAAAAGCACTCTAGGGATTCCAAAGCGTGTATCCGATTCGTAAAGATTGATCCAACCCTAATTCCCGGCGAAGGATCCTAACCCCTCTACAAGGTCCCGGTGGAGAAATCTCGCAATCTCACGCCTCCCACCAAATATGGTTGCATAGAGCTTAGGGAATGTAGATAGAATACACTCAATCGGAGGGAGAGGGGACACTTCACTATCTCATGACTCACCCTCTCAATCCCTCTTTCAATCTTGAGGTTCTAACCCTAATGGAGACCTCTCTCCCACCAAAGGCAACAAATCATGCAAACCAAATCAACCATAAAAGATCATTAAAGCAAGCAAGCATTAAACAATACAAGAATGAAAACTTAATCAAACTCGGATTAAATAGAAACACAAAGCAAATCCACAAAAGATGAGAATCCTAGGGTTCACAAGCCCACATACCCTCTAGGGTTTTTAGCCCTCCATGGAGCAACATACAAAAACACACCATCAATGAATGAAAGTACATTAAAACCATAGAAATAAACCCCCTTATATATGAACTGATGGCCTTGATGGATGGCTTCGACGTCTTGAAGGATCCACTCCGAAGCTAGGTTCACCGGTGGCTTCCTTTATGCTATGACGGAGGAGGAATCGATCAAAGTTGGTGATGAAGCTCCTTCAAAGCCGCAAAGACCTCCTCTCCAAACCCTATCCGTCTCACCCCTCAAGAGCCGCACAAAAGATGAGAAAGAATAGGGCAAAACGGCTATTTATAGGCCTTAGATCGCGTCATCACGTGCCCTGCACGCGCCGCGTGGATTTTTTCCACGCGCGTGGGCGCAAGAATTTCCACGCGGGCGCGGAATTTCCACGCGTGCAGCGTGAGCAGATCATGTTTGCTATAATGAAACTTTCTACGAGTACTTTTTCACAAAACGCGATCCGAAACACTCTTCTCTTAAGGCCACATGTCCGGGCACGCGTCCATATGGTAGGCTATAAAACTTTTTCTTCATCGACGTATCTTTGAGAGGTCTTGCAATCTTTACAAAGAGAAGGAATATGAAGATGTGGCTGCCTTTGTGCCCTTCCAAATAGTAAATTGACTTGAATCTTCTTGGAAGTTGGCACACATCTCCACGTTTATGAACTGCTCTCGTGTCTTGATCCTTGGATTGAACAAGAACTCCCAACATTGTGTCTTTATAGCCTATCTTTGCTTCTTTTTTACTCTTGAAGGCATTCACAACCTATATGCATAAAAGAACACCAAATACACAATATGAGACATAAACCACAGTAAAAATGATGCTTAATGCATGTAAAACATATATAAAAATATGTCTACTCAAGCACTTATCAAAGGTGCTCCAAAAAATGAAGAGGGCTAGGAGATGCCACCGGAAACACTCCAAGGCTATTGGAGATGTCTGTAAACCGAAGGAGTTGGATGAACCATTTTTAGGTGGTCCGAAGCCCAATAATTCACCTTCTACCCTGAAGAGACTTTGCACATCATGCTTTCGAGCCATGGGTAAGAGGGCAACTTTCATTCATGAACCCCCGCGAGGTAAGGCAAGGTACGTCAAGCTTAATGACGTTAAACAAGCGCTTCTTGGGAGGCAAGCCAAGTGTTTACTGTTTCTTATCTTCTAGTTTAGTTTGTTTGCATGAATAATTTGTTAAGTGTTGGTGTCTTGATTTTTAGATGCTTTTGCTGAGATTTTCTTGCGGGCTTTGTGTATTCATCGTGTGTTTTCATGTGGAATTGGCGAAGTTAAGTCATTTGAGCTTTATTCCATGTTTTTCGCTGGTAAAAATTGCATACTAGGGCAGGCTCTGAGTGTGTAAACATGTTCAGAAACTTTTTGCAGAGCCTGCAGGTTTTTCTAGGGCATCCAGTGAAGACGCACGGGGTATGGAATTTCCGCACGCCCGTGGATTTGTATTGCGAGCTCATCCAGAGAAGGCACAGGGGCGTGCGGCTGCCCTTGTGGGTCGGACGCACGGCCGTGGGTATTTTCTGCACGCCCATGCGCGAGCGTTAAGAGTTAGTGAGAGTTTTTCCCGAGAGCGCCAAGGGGCGTGCACCTGCCACTGTGAAGCTCTCCTGTGGGAGCGCACAGGCGTGGGTAATTTCTGCACGCCCGTGTTGATGTACAGAACACCAAGAGGCGCAAATTCTTTTGAAAGAATAGTCGTTTCTCTTCTCCCTCACACCCTCCATTCATCTGGGAGCACTTTCACATCAACCCCCGACCTCCTAGCACCAATTTGGTAGGATTGTTGCAAGGTTTTTCGGCCGATTCATAGTTCTTTCATTTTAACTCGTTGGCAAGCCCTATTTATGATTTCCTTCATCAATTCATGATTTTCATAGATGAATATGGTTAATAATGCTTCGTTTCTTCAATTAGAAAGATGATTTATGTTTAGAACGAAGTTAGAAGTATTTTTAAGTTGTATTTTTGGATTCTTGTGGCGCGGCCGTGCGGTTTTCATGCCCGTGGATCCACATGGGCATGCTGAAATTCCACACGACCATGTGGATTTCTGCAGCGTTAGTTTATCAACTTGTTTGATCGATTTCGTTTCAAATTTTGAAGATTATGGCACCTCGGTCGAAGAAGCAAGCTGATAAGAGGCCGTGTGAGTCATCCCCTGAGTAATCCCCTGAGCCTGAGGGCATGAGTTTCGCGATTCCAGAGCATCAGGTTCGCTATGAGTGCTTGTCGAGACTCCGGTTCGGACAGACTCGATTTCTGGACATGAGTATACTGAGATCTATAGCTAGGAGATGAGTTCGCTGATGAGGTCAAGGATCTCATTTCAGTAGGTGCTTGGTGGCAGTTATTGACAATTTGAGAGCCAGCTATCCGAGAGTTTGCACTGGAGGTGGTATCATCATTCGAGTTTGATAGATCGTACGCGAGCTTCGATAGTTTGGACACTATTCAGTTTAGAGCACTTGGACACCACCATAGCTTTAGCATCACTCAGTTTTCAGTTCTGATTGACTTGTATGAGGAGGCATTCACAGACACTGAGAAGTACTCTCAATTACCGACTGATTATCGCAGAGCTTTGACCCCGCAGAGAGCTTACAGGGTGCTATGTGGTCAGGGTCAGTATCAGCCGGGGTTATCCAAGGCCACGTGCTTTCCCGACCTGTATACCAATACTTACATGCCATCATGAGCAGATCGGTGAATGGCCGTGGTGATAGCACTGGCGTCCTGAGATGGCAGGAGCTTCTATACTTGTACTCGATGGTGCAACACGTACCGATTCACATAGGACACATCATGGCAGAGTACATCAGACATCAGGGGCATTATGCTAGACTGGGAGTGATCTTCTCTGGCCCCTACATTACAAGATTAGTGTTGGGCATGGGTCTCTTGGATTCAATTCATGGGGCTATGAAGACGAGTATACCTACCCCCCTTAGTTTAGAGACACTAAGATTGATGGGCATGGTCCGAAGAGTTCGGACAGGGGTTTATGCGTTGGTGCTACCAGGTCCAGAGATAGCTGAGGGTGAGGGTGATCATGCTGAGGCTTCCCAGCCTCAGTCTGCATCGATGGAGAGCGAGGCACCTTCGGCGGCAGAGGACGCTCCCCCGGTATGTATGTTTTCACCATCTCGAGCCCATGATCGCTTCGAGAGGCTCGAGAGTGCGGTGGGAGTGGTACGGACAAAGATGGCTACGCCTCGAGCAGAGATTGCCGAGATTAAGGCTACGTAGGTCACTCAATACACAGAGTTGATGGCACGTTTAGACGTATTACAGCAGATCTTAGAGCGAGACGTCGCCTCCTCATTTGTCTTGTGACCGAGGACTCCTCAACCCCACTCGGCATCTCTTGCACCCCCATCTCCTATACTAGCACCGGTGGATCCACTTTATGTTTCCCCACAACTAGTAGTAGAAGAGGAGCCGACAGAGCGTGACACCGACATTTGACTTTATTTTTTTACGCATTTTTCTTTATTTTTGCATTTTATTTTTAGACTTGTTCACTCGAGAAAAGGATTCTCATACGTGTTTATTTTTCATTTTGCATCTTGAGTTGTATTCATTGTCTATCTTTTATATATACTCAAGTTATTTTTGTTTTATTGAGCTTCACTGAACCCCCTCGTGTATGCGTGAAGATGGTCTTGTCATCATGGGAATTGAGACTCTGTCATGGGCACAGGCAAGTTATATCGGCACTTGGCCGTGTGAGCTTCACAACCCGTCGGAACATTACACCCAAGGACTTAGCTCCATCAAACACGACACTAGGAGTTAGGGGAGTATTGTTTTGATTGCTTCTCCGGCATGTATTCTTCATTGATATACATTATCAGTGAGCTTGCATGTGTACATTGAGGACAATGTACAACTTAAGTGTGGGGGAGAGTTTCATAGTGCACATATCTTTTATTAGTTTTGATTGTTATACATGCTCACATAGCCAATGGCGGTTCACCTTAGTTGCAATGATTGTATTCTTGAGTTTAGGAGAATTTTTTTAACATTGAATGTTTTTCATGCTCTAGTTCTTGCACGAATTTCTAGGAATTTTTTTACCCGATTTACACACGATGCACTCCTCTCTTTAAACTCTATTGGAAACTCATGTTCGATGTTAAAAGGGACTAGTTATAGTTGTTTCTTGTGTTAAATTCTGAAAAATAAAATATAAAAAAATAAAAAAATGAATGATGAAAAAGAAGGAACAAAATAGTTTTCTTGTTTGTTTTGCATTTTGGGTGGAAAGAGCTACCACCTATGTAGTATGAAGCTACTCTCATAAGTCGGATACTAGCTATGCCCTAATGAGAGAAAGAGCTATCTCATAGGATGAGCGAAATCCACCACTCCGGTAGAAAGAGCTACCACCTCGAAAGTGTGAAAACCACCTTAGCGGCCGATTTGGAAAGGGCTACCTTAGAGGATGTGTGAAGCTACTACCATCTTTGAAATTGTTGTCACTTTTGTAGATAAATAAGTCCCTTGTACTTAGAATTTTGAGGAGTATACCTTGGGTTGTTTTGAGTGAGTTCACACACGTACACGATTTCGGGTTTGTTGTCCTTTTTTATTCAAGTTTTTAGCTAGAGCTTTGATTTTTTTGTATTTAATGTTGAAATTTTCCTTACTTGTAGAATGCTCTCTCTATACACTTTGGTGAACCTAAGGGCAAGCACTTCCAATATTTCTTTCATCTATGCACGGAATGTTTAATTTTTGCTTGAGGACAAGCAAAAGCTTAAGTGTGGGGGAGTTTGATAAGTGCTTGTGTAATATAAATACGAAGCATTCTTTCCTTATGGTGAGCATTACATTTCTTGGGTTTTGACACTAATATGTGTGTTCTTATGTTACTTTCGTGCAGGTAGGGTTGTGAGGCCGAGTATGAAGGAAAGAAACTAATGTGGATCATAATGCACCGATTTTGGAGGAAATCTTATTAAGGTTCAAACGCGAAGACATAGGTCGGGTGTGAGATGCTAGAGTGTGTGCCAACCTCCTCGTATTTGAGTTAGCACAACCACTTGGAGGGGCACAAGGGCAGTCACACTCAAGCATTCTGACTTATGCACATAGAACAAGATCTCCACCAACTTGTCCGTCATTAAAGAAGCAAAGCGATTTACGATGTGAACGTGTGCCCATTTGCGTCACCTCGATGAAAGTATGGACTCGGGAAGTATTTTAGGCCAGGTACTGTAGCGAAAGCACTGTTCACAGCAGGTCGAGAAAACAGGAATTCAGAGAATCCACACGGGCGTATGGAAATTATACACGCCCGTGTGGAAATTCCACATGGGCGTGTGTAAAATCCACAGGCCCGTGTGGTCGCCCGATTCCAGCCCTATTTAAAGCCGATTCAGCCCCGATTTCACCATTCTTTTCTCTATCTTTTCAACAACTTGAGAGAGGGTTTCGGTTAGGGTTTTAAGAGGTATTGGCTAAGGTTTTGGAGAGGTTCTATGGCTCCGACATCGTCATTCGTTACGAAGAAGGTTGGTAGGGGAGCTTCCGTCGAGGCGTATCCTATACCGAACAAGGGAATCCTTGGACGACGAGTAGAGGACCTTCCACAAGACAATCGACATGACTATCGAGGGGGTTTCTCTATGGATTTATTGGTTTTACATTCTATTTCTTTGATTGTATATAGCTCCATGGAGAGCTAAACCCCTAGTTGGTACTTGGGTATTTGTGAACCCTAGGATGTATTTGTTTCATTGAATCTCTTTATTATGCTTTAAATTAATTGATGTTTGTTGTGAGTTCCAACCTTGAATGCTTGATTATATGAACATTTCCCCTAGACTGACACTAGGGTTGAGAGTTCTTGTTGGTAACCTTGTGAGTGAGTGACACACCACGAGTGTTAGACAAATCTAGGTTGGAGAGGGTTGAGAGGGTGAGTCGAGAGGTACAGGAGCGTCCCCTTTCCCCTCCGACGTGATAGATTCTACCTCCGTTCCTCGAGTTCTTTGCGGCCATAATAGAGTGAATGGTCTAAGGGATGACCCTCCGCTGGGGCTTAGTTGTGCGTGCAACGGTGTGAAGCGTTGAGGTGATCTTAGTATCTAGGGCCTAATGGTGGTTAGGGACTTTCCACCTGGACCAAAGGGTTAGGTCTATAATTAGGAAGAGATTTATCACTTGGAATCCCTAGAGCTCACTGCAACTCTATTCGAGTGCGAGGTTGAGAGGTTATCTAATCTCTCCTTCGGAACATGTATAGAGTTAGGCATAGTTGACCTTAGATTTGGGACTATGTATTTAAGGATTTCCAAGACTCACCATTGCATTGATTAGGAAGCATAATAGAGGGTTCTTGCACTTGAAACGATTGTCCTAGGCGGAGCATTATCCGAGTACCCCATCTTTATCGATTGCCTTACCTCCTCCTTTACTCGTGCTTTCTTACTTGTTGTTTTTACTTTTGAGAATTGAATCATTGTCACACTTATCACTACTGATCTTTCACATAGCTAAGAAGCAGATTAAGAGTTTTTATTCCCTACTCCCTGTGGATTCAATACCCGCTCATCCGGGATTATTACTTCATTGAAGTGGAAAGGTACATCCCTTTTTAGAAGCCTAGTCATTGGTCTTAAAATCTTTGAGAAATCTTTTATGAAGCGGCAGTAGAACACCCCATTCCTTAAGAAATTTTAAATATCCTTAGTCATAACTAAAGGTGGGAGTTGCTATATTGTTTCAAGTTCGGCCCTGTTAATCTCAATCCACACTTTAGAAATTTTGTGACTCAAAACTATTCCCTCCTTCACCATGATGTGGCATTTCTCCCAACTGAGGACCAGATTGGTTTCTTGACAGCAAGCAAGCACCTTTTCTAGATTAGAAAGCCAACACTCAAATGAGTCACCAAACACCAAAAAATCATCCGTAAATACTTCCATAATGGCTTCAATAAATTCATCAAAGATGGACATCATGCAGCATTAAAATGTAGTGGGCGTTGCATAATCTGAATGTCGTTCTCGTATAAGCGAATGTGTTGTATGGGTAAGTAAATGTTATCTTCTCTTGATCTTCAGGTGCAATCATTATTTGCTAATACCTAGACATTCAATCGAAGAAATAGTAACACATGTGCCCATAGAGACATTCCAACATTTGATCGATGAACGGTATTGCAAAGTGGTCATTTCTTGTTGTATAATTCAATTTCTGGGAGTCAATACAAACTCGTCATACTGTTACTGTATGCGTTGGAATCAGCTTGTTATGCTCATTCTGCAATATTGTCATCCCTCTTTTCTTGGTACCACTTGCACAGGACTAACCCATGAACTATCTCAGCTTGGATAGATTATCCCTACATCCAAAAGCATTTTTACTTCTTCTTTGACTACTTTCTTCATATTGTAGTTCAATCTTCATTGTGGTTGCACTCTCAGTTTGATTTCATCTTCCATCAAAATTTTGTGGGTGCAAAATGATGGACTAATCACTCTGATATCTGAAATTTTCCAAGCAATTACCCTTTTGTGAGTCCTTAATACTTGAAGTAGCTTCTCCTTCTGAGATAAATCTAAATCAGCTGCTATAATTATTGGCTACTTCATGTCACTCCCTTAAGAATGCGTACTCTAAATGCTTTGCTAGCTTCTTTAATTCCAACCCTGGGGGCTCTTCGAATGGTAACTTCAATTTATCCTAATCTAAAATCGAGTACTCTCTCACAAAAGTATTGGCTTCATGCCTCCCTTTGCTGTCACCTTGGTTTTCCAGAGGTTGAGAATTGCTTCTTTCTATCTCAACTTAAGTATTCTCTGGGATATGTGTTGTACTCAGCACTGTATTTGATGAAATTGACATGAGTTTCCCTGAATAATATATATCTCCTTGACTCTCTGACTTTTTGTTACACCATTGCAAAGATTTCTCACGTATTCCGCTGATCATTGTCTCTAAACGATTGTCATCCTCTCATTGCCCAATACAACCAACATAACTTTCTCTGCAAAGCGAGAGATAACAAATTAGCGAGATGTGAATCTTTATCAAGAACATTCGGATGATATCTCAAAGCTTCAGACAACTCTTCCATATTTTTTGGTCCCCCGAAATAAAGAAAAGAATTGAGAAATTTAGAAAAATGAAACAAAAAAAGAAAGGTAAAAAGAAATATATCTGGAAGAAATAAATGGCTAAATTATTAGATATTAAATCTTTTTCAAGAGTTACCATTCCCCAACAACAGCATGTGCATGGTTCATATAAGTAATAAAACATAATACACCCTGGGCGTATCCGCAAGTGCACGGGTCGTACAAGTAGTAAAGTATACCCAAAAGGATAATGTAGTCGAATCCATAGGGACTAGTATAGCTCTCAATACCAGTTCATTTTCTAATATCAGGCCGGTTAAAAGATTAGGGTTGAATTAATTAATCTACTAAATAATAGAAGAATATGGAAGAAAGACGAGATTGGGTTTGGTTTGAGGAGATAACAATGGAAAGGACAATGCCTCTGATTCATCCCCTTGACAAATGCAATGACTAGGCAATGTTTCAATAGTTCACTTGGACTATGGTGAGAACCACGGTGGGTTTGGTAATTGATGTGAACACCCATAAGTGCACGGGGGTCATCAAGTAATACCTCTCACGCAAGCACAAGAGGGCGTATTCCCGAGGGGCCCAATGAGCTACCCATACTTCCTCTTTGCTTGTTGTTCAACCTACAAAAATTGAGTGAATGCTCTTACCTACAAAAAAGAAATAAAAATAACTCAAGAAAAGAATATACAGTCAAGGTAGAAGGGGATGAAAATCAAGGGATAAAAATTACCAAGGATGTGGATTTCCCTAGGCTACTAAAGTGAGAAAGATGATAATACTAACTTGAAACTGGTGGTTTAGATGACGAGATTTCTAGGATAGGTTAACCCAATGGTCACAGTAATTTACCCCTAATCCATAAATAGTCGAAAATTCTCTAATTAGGGCCGATACTCAAACTACATCCAACACTAGTGTTTGGAGAGGGTACAAAATACCTGATGGCCATGGTCTATTTGTACATGAATTCCTTTCAAGCTAAGTGAGTCTAGTATGAGGGCGTTGGTCACACCACCAAGTACAATCTAGAAAATGTCATACAGAGTTTTCATGTATACTAATGCATCAAAGTATAAAAACTTGAATCTTATACACAACAATTGTAATAAAATAGATCAGAACATCCAACTACACAAGTTCGCCCCAAGATTCACTGACATCCAGTGACCTTGGGGATTAGTTGTTCATGCTAATAAAATACATGCTCAAAATCATAAAACCAACCAAATAAAGCAATATAAAACTCCCTCAAGTGATGAATGCGGAGTAACAAGCCGTGAAAATCTTCTAACAAAGCCATAAAAGTGGTGGCTTCCCTGTCCTGCACAAGCCTCTACATAAGGAGTTTAGGGGAGATCTTGCCAAATCTTGATTCTCCCTTCGATTTCCACTTCAAAGATGCCTTCATTTGGCTTCCTTTACCACAGATCTAGAGGTGGAGGTGAGATCTATAAAGTAGGAGAAGATGAATGAGAAAAAGGTCATAAAAACTTCTTTTAAAACCATTTTCGTGTTGCCTTCAGGGTCAGGTTCACGGGAGTGAAGGAACCTGTAAGAGTCTTGGGATTTCTGCCAAAATTTCTATGAAGTACTACAGTGAAATACTAGAGTAAACTAATTCAGTAATATGTATTCTTCAACTGATTTATGGGTATCTTCATGGCCATCAAAATTCCCATCATCAAATCCTGATACTTCACCATTTTATAACTCCTTCATGCTACAGTGCATGCTATAGTGCCCATGTTGTAAAAAGTCATTTTCAGTGTCGATTTGTTTCTTAATTGTGTCATCGAGCTCACCTGAGTTTCCTTAAGGTCTATAAGATGAATAAAAATAATTAAAACACAAAATTAACTTTGATTCATCAATTAATACATGAATTGTAAAACATATATAAGTATAAAATACACAAATTTAGGCGTTTATCAAACAACCCCACACCTAACCATTTGCTTGTTCCAAACAAACAATCTTGAAGAATAGGGGCAAGAAAATAAATGGCTAAATGTATGACCTCAAGCTCAAAAGTAAAGAACTACACAAGTAGAAATGTAAAGAATTCAAGATTGTGAGTTGTTATATAAGTAACCAAGTTGAAAATTAGTCTTGTTTCACCTAAAGTGCTCCTTTGAGTGTGTGTAAACTTCCAACCTCATCCTCCACGCCCTGGATTACCCCAGGATGTCCATTCACCCCACACACAATGATAATTGGCTTTGGAAATGCTAAAGACACCCTCAACAATTAGTCAAGAGCCCTTTGGTTCCTATTTGGTTCCTATATAAAACTCTAGCCTTTAAGTGACTGTAAAACAAGTTCCAAGAAATCAATAGAGATATTTTATTTTATTAAATATGTATATTTTTTTTTTGAGTCCGACTAATGTAGACCACATAAAAATCTTTTTGGGAGGATGCACAT
Organism: Dioscorea cayenensis subsp. rotundata; assembly: GCF_009730915.1. Taxonomy (NCBI): domain Eukaryota; kingdom Viridiplantae; phylum Streptophyta; class Magnoliopsida; order Dioscoreales; family Dioscoreaceae; genus Dioscorea; species Dioscorea cayenensis. The sequence continues at coordinate 200,947 of NW_024086660.1, forward strand.
GCTGATTAAGCACAAGAGCCACCCAACTTACTTGATTACATGTCTACATATACGCATTTGTTCTTTACTAACAGAGGAATTCTATCATAGACTTCTTTTTCTTCTCTTTTTTTTCATTGTATACATATTGTATCTCATGTCCCTTTGTTTAGAAACCTGCTACAAAACTTCACTTAAGGTTAAAAATAACAATGAAGGAACCAAAAGCTCTTAAAAGAACATTAAAAGTTGAATTTAACATTCGAACTCCAATGACAAAGTGATGTGTTGGACGGAGCATATATGATGAATGCTTTCGTAACAAAGCATGAAGGTGCACTAGAGATAAACCAAGAGTTCTATAAAAGCATACATACAGAAACAACTCACATCTATCATCCTTCTAAGCTAGGAAGTTCTTAACTAAGCATCATAGCTATCACAGGTAAGTCAAGCATGTAATCAAATAAAATACCCCATCCCTACACCTAGAGTCATACATTACTCTCAATGCATATAAATCAGTAGTACATGGTGACAAATATCAAATAAGAACAAGGAGATGGTGTATAGAAACTTCCCCGTTTTCGGTTAGAATTTGGATAATACATGCATAAATATATGGTGAGTTTGATCCACGGGAGGTAAAGCTCCTATTATAATAGTCCTGTAAAAATCAAGAAGCTTATCATAACTCAGAACTCATAAATAAGATGAAGCATACTAACAAGAAAAAAATAAGATAGAGTTTAGCAGGGACTAAATCCTTGCTAACTACAGAGTACAAAACAATAAGCACATCACAAAATATGGCAAAGTACTCGAGACAATCAACAAGAACATCATAAAGACAACTCATGCATGCTATGTGTCTGGTGGGAGAAGTGGCATCAGGAAAGTGGTGGCAGCAAATGTGGTGCCAACAAAAGAAGAAGACCCACAAATGAAGCCTAAAAACCTCAGGCATGTCTCGCTTGACTCGGGGCTATGATGCAACAATCTCCCTCTGCCCTGCTCAAGGACCCAAAACTGACACTGGACCTTTCTCTGTAACTCATGGAACCTAATCTAAAGTGGCTCTAGACCATTCTCCAGCATAGACTTTGACTATGTCTCTATCTCATGTGATGGCCCGACATCGCGCTCTCTAGTCCCCAAATGCTATGCAAGATAGTAAGTGCCATCCCTTTTCTCTACTATTCCGATAGAAGACAAAGTCGACATTCCAAGAGGAGCGCTGCTACCAACGATGTGCATGCCTCTAGTGTACTGGATCAAGCCCATGCCTCTAATCAATTACGTGATTTAGGGTCTGGCAAAAATGGTTCCGAGGTGTATGCACTATCCTTGATATGAGAGGATATCTGCAAAGAAGTATCCCATGTGAATCAGGTAGTGCTCAAAGATACTATATAGCATAAGAAGGTCAGTGTGTGACATGACTCCTGTAGAGTCCAACCGACCCCCAACCGCTCTAGTCAGTAATGCGTGAATGTAAGGATAGATGGGGTTAGTCATTTGGAATGCTTTCTTCTTCCTATAGCTAGCAATGATGGGTCGAGACACGCCCAAATTGCGTGTAAACCGTAATTGCACAGTGTCAAACTAATAATTAGTCCCTCGTGAGTGGGTAATTAAATCCACATGGAACATAAGTATTAATATTAACCATTTCTCGCTTATATAGTCGAATCAATGGATGTGATGAAATGAACTAATTACAAGAGAAGATAATAAGCAAGCAAATGGGCAAGATATAAAGTAAAAGGAGATCTCAAGAATAAAGATGAGATACTCGTGCAATGCTCTCCCTATGATCTAACATGAAGCTAAAAAAATTCGCTAAATGCTTCTAAACCGAATCTAATGAGTCGAGATAATCCAAGAAGAACTCGCCGCTGCCTCCAAGCCACCGGGTACTAGTCCCCTCATATGGTCTCGGTGGAGAAATCGCTCAATCTCAACATCTCACACCCATATTATCGACAACGCCCTTGTGTGTGACACACAAGTGTGCGGGTTTGTTGAAGTAATAAATCCCAAGTGAGGTGGGTATCGTATCAATAGAGAGTAGGGAATAAAAATACCTAAATTGCTACCTAACCAAGTGAAGATGAACAATGATTGTGCTGATAAAATGTGATGTAAACTGATAAGTGCTTGTGCGATATGAATGCGAAGCGTTCATTCCTTATGTTGAGCATTACTTTTCTCAGTTTTTTACATTAATATGTGTGTTTTTATGTTACTTTTATGCAGGTAGGGTTGTGAGACCGAGTATGAAGGAAATGGGCCAATGTGGATCATAATGCATTTTGGAGGAGATCTTGCTAAGGTTAAAACGCGAAGACATAGGGGATGGGAGTGAGATGCTAGAGTGTGTGCCAACCTCCTCGCGATTCGAGTGAGTACATCCATTTGAGGGCACAAAGGCAGCACACTTGAGCATTCCGCCTTATGCATACAAGAACAAGAACCCCACCAACATATATATCATTGAAGAAGAAAGTGATTCACGATGTGAACGTAGCCCGCTTATGCTACTCACGATGAAAGTATGGAATTGGGAAGTTATTCGGGCCAAGAGTCAGAAGCGTAGAAATGTAGAAATCACTGTAGCAACACTGTTCACAGTCGCCAGAGAAATCAGAGAGACAGAGAATCCACACGGGCGTGTGGAAATTCCGCACGGGTGCGTGTACCATCCACGCCCATGGAGTTGCCCGATTCCAGCCCTATTTAAAGCCGATTCAGCCCCGATTTTCACCATTCTTTTTCTCCATCTTTTCCCCAACTCTAGAGAGGGATTCGCTCTAGGGTTTTCGAGGGTATTGGCCAAGGTTTTTAGAGAGGTTCTATGGCTCCGACATCGTGATTCCATTAGGAAGAAGGTTGGTAGGGGAGCTTCAATCGAGGCGTATCCTATACCGGACGTAAGGAATCCTTGGACCACTGTAGCAGAGGATTTTCCACAAGACCATCGACACGACCATCGAGGGGGTTTCTTTATGGATTCATTGCTTTTACATTTGATTTTTTTGATTGTACTTAGCTCCATGGAGAGCTAAACCCCTAGTGGGTACTTGGGTGATTGTGAAACCTAGGATGTATTCGCTTCATTGAACTTCTTTATTATGCTTTCAATAAATTGATGTTTATTGTGAGTTCCAACCTTGAATGCTTGATTGTATGAACATTTTCCCCTAGAGTGACACTAGGGTTGAGTGTTCTTGTTGGTAACCTCGTGAGTGAGTGACACACCACGAGCTGCTAGACAAAAAGCTAGGTTGAGAGGGTTGAGAGGGTGAGTCGAGAGGCAGGAGCGTCCCCTTCCCTCCGACGTGATAGATTCTACCTCCATTCCTCGAGTTCTTTGCGGCCATAATAGAGTGAATGGTCTAAGGGATGAACCTCCGCTGGGGCCTAGTTGCGCATGCAATGGAGTGAAGCGTTGAGGTGATCTTAGTATCTAGGGCTTAATTGTGGCTAGGGACCTTCCGCCTGGACCAAAGGGTTAGGTCTAAATCTAGGAAGAGATTTATCACTTGGAATCCCTAGAGTTCATTGCAATTCTATGCGAGTGCGAGGTGTTGATATTGTTCGATTTCTCCTCCGGGACATGTATAGAGTTAGGCATAGTTGACCTTAGATTTGGGACTATGTATGTAAGGATTTCCATGGCTCACTGTTGCATTGATTAGGAAGCATAATAGAGAGTTCTTGCACTTGAAGCGATTATCCTAGGTGAAACATCATCCAAGTACCCCATCTTTATCGATTGCCTTGCCTCCTCCTTACTTTTGCGCTCTTACTTGTTGCTTTTAATTTCTAAGAATTGAATCATTACCACACTTATCATTGTTGATAATTCACATAGCTAAGAATCGAATTAAGTGTCTTTACTCCCTACTCCCTGTGGATTCGACCCCGCTCACCCGGGATTATTACTTCGACAAGCCCGTGCACTTGCGGGATATAAGCAAGGGGACTTTGTCATAAATAGAAATAAAAGAACAAGAATGCCAGAAAAAAGTAAGTGAGAGGTAAGGAAATCAATAGAAATGGGGTACTTGGACAATGCTCCCCCTAAGACTTATGCTTCAAGTGCAAAATCTACCATTATACTTCCTAATTAATGCTCAATGAGTTGTGGAAATCCTAAAGCACACGGTCCCAAACCTAATGTCAACAGTGACTAACCCTACACTGTGTCCTGGTGAAGAAATTGCTCAGTCTTAACACCTCACACTGCACAAAGTTGCATGGAGTTCTAGGGATTCCATGTGATAAACCCTATTCCTATGTGTAGATCTAAGCCTTTGGTCTAGGCGAAAGACCCCTAATTACAATTAAGCCTCAGATATTAAGATCACTTCAATGCTTCACTCTGTTGCTCGCGTAACTAAGCCCCAGCGGTGTTCATCCCTTAGCACTTCACTCTAGTGTAACAGCAAAGAACTCTAGGAAATGGAGCTAGGATAAATTACACTAGAGGGGAAAGGGGACACTCCTCTACCTCTCGACTCACCCTCTCAATCCTCTCCAAAATAGCTTTGTCTTACCCTGATGGCGTGTCACCCATCCACAAAGATTACCAATATTGACTCTCAACACTAGTGTCACTCTAAGGGAGAAATCATTCAACAACATTCAAGATTGGAACTCAAATAAAAGCATCAATTAAGAAAAACATAATGTAAAGTCAATGAAATAATACCATCCTAGGGTTTACAAAATTCAAGTACCCACTAGGGGGTTTAACTCTCCATGGATCACAATAAAATAAACAATGAAATCGAAAGTAAAGATAAGCAATCCATAGGAAAATGATAAGTGCTTGAGTGAACATGTTTTTATACGTGTTTTACATGCATTAAGAAGATGGGTGTAAGATGCCATAGTGGTTGGCATTGAGTACAAGTGGGAGATTGTTAGGATTATGCCCTCGAATGCCAACGAGGATACTTGTATTATGGCATTTCATTTGTATTATACATTCTTATATAGTAGGCATTTATTTTGATGTTCATATAAATCTTGTGATGGCATTATAATTAGTTTTGAATATCATAGACCATGTGTATTAAGTTAAATCTTCTACTCTTTGTGGGATAAAGAGAAGAGCACTAGAAGAGTTTGGTACTTATACACTTAAATAGTTCACAAATCAAAGAATCTTTAATTCGGCATTAAAGGTTCGTAACGATTTGTATGACATATACTTTGACAAAGAGTGCTAGTTGAACACTATGGAATAGTGGGATCATATGTCATAAATACATCATTAGGAATTGGTGTATTCGAACATGACTCGCAACAATCCAATCACATGGGTTTTACTCTTTGACAGTCAATGATTGGTATTGTTGGTTATGATCATATGAGTGGACCATAGAACTGAGGTATCATGATCACAATGTACATGTGACGTCTAGTCTGTTACTAGAGTTGTTAGGCTTAGTTCACTTTTTGGTAGAGCCGACCTCAAAGTACGACTATGTCGAGCAGGTAGCAGTTGTGAGTGATCACCAAGAGAGAATTCGTTCTCTCAAAAGTAAATGAGTCAGTATCCTATGCGACTATAAGTATGTGAGATTAGAAGACCTTGGCCAAGGCAGTCAAACTAATCATGTGGGACACGAAGGGTAATTTGTTAATCTTAACCTACTATAGTTATTTGCATATGATCGAGTTCAGTGAGTTTGGCAATTACCATGGATCTCACTCAGTTGGGATACAAGAACGAAAGGTTTATACACATATGCTAATCATAATCGGAAAGGTTCATAATGATCTACTCATTCGTGTTCAATTGGGCTGTGACATGGGGCCACAGGGCTGGCTAGGTGTTACCCACGTCCTTTGGTATCCTCCCATTACCAATCGAAATGAACTTAGGAGTCACGCTTAAAGGGATAAAGAATCAGTCTCATTTTGAGTGCAGGGGTAAAATTGTCAATTTATAATTTTACTTCATGGGATGAGTGAAATTGTAAATTGATCTAGGTTTTTTTGTCTTAAGTTTAAATTTTTGATTTAGATTTGATGGAGTCGAATAGATAATCAAAATTATGAGGACCCAAAGATAAAAAGTGGTTTTTAGTTAGATTAGGACTCATATTTCTAATAGAACTTCTATGGTAATCTTTATCATATTATGAAAGTTCATATTTTGAATAGGAGTTCATAATTGAATGATGTTTATCATGTTATGAAGGTTCATATTTCGAATAGAACTCATAATTGAATAATGTTTATCATGTTTTATGAAGTTGCTATAAATATGACTCCTCTCCAACTATAGAATTGACTCAATTAATTCTTTAGTGAGAAAATCCCCTAGCTCTCTCTTCCTCTCTAACCCTAGCCACTATTTGCAGAAGAAGAGGAGATTGTCTCTTAATTCCGGCGTGTGATCTAGAGGCGTGGAACTTTTGTTCGGTGCTATGAGATCTACGACAATCATAGATAAGTTCGGAGCATCAAAAGAAAGAAAATCATTAAGAGGTAATTTTATAGGCCTTTTAATTAAATTACAGTGCTCATTAAAACAATTAGAATATATAACACAAATATATTATTGCTTCCACATGCCCTTTTAATGTTATTTGATTTTTGCGATATTACCTAACATTTTAACCTTGTGATTTCATTGCTTGCAAGTGCTACTGATCTTTGTGATATATTTACATTGATTGATTTGTTACTTCAATGTGAGAAGTCTCCATTAGAGTTAGAACTTTAAGGTTAAAGGGGGTTGAGAGATTGAGTCATGAGATAGTGGAGCGTCCACTTTCCCTTTTGATTGAGTGTTTCCTATCTCCGTATTCCCTAGACTCTATGCAACCATGTTTGGTGTGAGGCGTGAGATTGAGAGATTTCTCCACTGAAACCTTGTAGGGGGATAGGGATCCTTTACAGGGAACTAGGATTGGATCTATCTTCAGGAATCGATTTCACTCTTAGGTATCCCTAGAGCTTATTGTGGTCATATGGTGTGTGAGGTGTTGAGATTAAGCGATTTCTCTGGCGGGACCTTGTAGGGGACTAGTAACTGTTGCTTGGAGACGAGGACCGGTTGTTCATGGATTACCTCGACTCATTAGACTCGATTTAGAAGCATTTAGAGAATCTTGAACTTCATGTAAGATCCTAGGGGAGCATTGCCTGGGTCCCTCATCTTTATTGATTGAGATGCTCCCTCCATTTCACCCTTGCATATTCATCTCCGGTATTCATTTCTTCGCACATTAGATCACCACACCTTTCCATTTATCATTAGGCTAGAAAGCAGAGAAAAATTTAGTACTAGTAGCCCTGTTCTCTATGGAATGGACAACCCGACTCACCGGATATTTTATTACTTCAATAGTCATGCACTTGCGGTACATATACGCATATTCAGACATGTCAAGTTTCTGGCACCATTGCTGGGGAACAGGATACTAGGAATGCTGGGACTTTGTTGCTCTAGCCATTTATCTTTTCTTTGTTTTGTCTATTTCACACTTTCTTTTTCTTCCATCATTCTCATTGGGTTTTATTTTGTTTTTGTCTATTTCATTCTATATTCTTCCGCCGTTCACGTTTGTTTATTTTGTCTTGTGTTACTTTTTCTTGCATGGAACTTGAATGATGATTGATCCACTTATAGATCTATGTTTATAGGTTGATACTGTGACTAGAAGAATTGATAGACTTGTTATAGTTCCTCAACAAGGCAATCCATATTGCAGCATCTATCACCCAAATCAAAGGAGCTACAAAAAAATATTTTTATGGGATATTAATGGACAACAATTGGAAGCACCTCAAGAAGAATTTCAGTGGGATGAGAAAAATTGAAGAGGATGTACTTGGTTGGAAAGAGTGTTACCTAGATTTATTGAAGCAACCGATGCCCGATTCCAAAAATATTGAGGCCACATTAAGTTGTCACAAGATCTCGATCAAAAAAACATTGAGCATCCATTAAGGAAGATCTTGGACATGATTGCTAAGGAAAAAGAAGAATTTGAACAAGCAAGGCAAGTGTCTCCCATACATGATGAGGCCATGAACAACATTGAAGAAATTAGGCAATTTGAGTACATTTGTGTGGAAAATGAAAAGAAAGAAGTTGAATACCATTTTGAGATTTTGGATTGTGTGAATGAAGATTGTGCTTGTGAGCGAGAAAATTTTCAAGAGGATTTGCTAGTGTCATGTTCCTTTCAAGTTGAAAATACACAAGAAGAAGCAAGCCCCAAGGTATTGGAACAAGCATCTATTTTTGGGATTGATCAATTAATACAATGCAAGAAAGGGGTTTTGGGAAGGGAAGAAGATGTGGGTAGGAGATTGAAGCCATCCAATGACCCACCTATGCTAAGCTTGGACAATTCCCAACCCAAATTGTTTCCTTGCTGACTAAAAGTAAGATGGTTGGACTCTCCAATGAATATTCCACCCCGACAACTAGATTCTTGGGTTAAAGAAAGTAGCTATGCAATGTCTAGTCGGGAAGAACACACTCTTTCCAAGCCACCATAAGGTAAGGAAGAGGTACGTCAAGCTTAGTGATGTAAAACAAGTGCTTCTTGGGAGGCAACCCAAGTTTTTAATTGTTTTCTAGCTTAGATTATAATTTCTGCAGTAATAAATTCATGAGTGTGTGCTTTTGATGATTTTTCTGTTGGTGTTGAAGTTTTTCATGAAAAAAACTTTTTGGTGATTTAATTTGGTTTTTCATGTATATGGCATGGTTTTGCGGTGTAATTCATGTTTATAGTTGAAGAATTAGTGTTAATTTGAAGTTTGGAGCCTTACGTGGACTGTCTATAGAAATTTTGCAGCTCACACGGTCATGTTGAATTTCCACATTGTCATGTACGAGTACTCCACGCGGGGTGTGGAATTTCCACACCCCCATGTGGCTTATAAAGAAACATGAGGGGTCATTATTCATTATCTTCATCATTAAAAATCCCTTCATCTCCTATTTCTCCATCTTCAAGAAAC